>NW_015548275.1:67854-69828 GCF_001515605.1 Sinocyclocheilus anshuiensis
GTCCGCCAGCAAACGTTACACAGCGGACCAAATCCGGACGTCCTCCGAACGTCCGCCCCCGAACGTTACAAAGCGGACGTACTGCGGACCTAAACGGACGTTCGAAACGTCCGGGGGACGTCCCCTGTTTGCTGGGTTATTACTTATATTATTTATAAGTTAAAATAATAATAATTTAAAAATGTATTTAAAGAAAATATAATAATGTTGTGTAGTCTTTAATACTACAGACACAGCCAGTTCTACTCACTGAAAGATTCATTCGTCATAAAATTATTACTTCATAATTGTATTGGAGTCTTACACATGCTATACAGATAATGTAGAGTCGTGCTTTAATTTAAGTGCTGACAGATATTATGGGAGTGGCTTGATGGAGCGCAGGAGACGCAGATAACATGATACTGACCCTTAAGAAACTTTAATGAATGCTGTCACATAACAAATTCAATTCAATTCAAGTTTATTTGTACAGCGCTTTTCACGATACAAATCGTTGCAAAGCAACTTAATTGAGCTGACGGTAAGTTAACCATGCTTTCTGGAATACACACCAGACCTGTTGTTGTGAAGCTCAAGTTTGGTGATTTGGTGTATCTTTATCTCAATTGTGTTGAGATTGTTGAAGCAGAGATTCTGTCCTTTTGTCTCATTGGTTACATCTATGATTGAGACTTTTCAAAGAGAGAAGTGAGTGTTAATTTGAGTTGCCTAATGTCAATATTGATTTAGCTTTATTATTAATGTTTTTATTTTACTTGGTTGGGTTTAGTAGGAAGATGGGTGCCATTTTGTTTTGTATTACTTCTTTTCTCCTGGGGGCTGTTTCATAAAAGACGCTAAGAAAAGCGGGGATTAAAGTCCAAAACCTGACTTGAAATAACCTAACAAATCAATCGGGACTAAAGCGGTTTCATAAACGACAATTTAAGTTCACGCAATCTCACTAATTCGATCCAGGTTCAATGAGTCAGGATAATTTGATGTGCACGCTTATTCTTAAGCAGCTCTTAATGTCGATCACGGATCAAATCGATCCACCATGACAAACAGCCAATATATCTGTGCTGTTTAATGCATTTGAGACGTTGTGTTTTCCTCAGTGCATAACTGACATGTCACAGGTATATTCTTCATCTGTAAATGTCAGAAAGTCATGCAAACATATCCATTTTGCTGTCAACAGGTATATTTTTAATCTGTAAATGTTAGAAAGTCACGCAAATATATCCATTTTGCTGTCAGGAGTGGACGAGGCTTGGAACAGATGGAACGCAATAGAATAATAACGCAATAATTCTGAATAAAATATGCATTCTGCTCAAATATTTGTTGTTGGACATTAAATGTGACACATGTAGAATTTGAATCCTACATATGTGATTCCCTTTCATGGGAACTTCGAACTGTGTCCTCTAGGGGTCGCTATGGGGAACGCCTCGTCGTGACCCCTGTCTGAAGCATACATTGAAAAAAAACACCAACTTGTTGGCCGGCGACAGCCATGACGTCACTACCGGTGCAACTACAGTATAAATAGGCACCGGGAGCACACATCATTCTCTTCTTCGTCTTCAGTAACTGTTTTGTTTGAAGCGTGCATTTTTGTGGTAAGAGCGATCTCTCTCAACAAGACCAGATGAAACTTCTAAATTATCTAAGCTAACAGAGTGTGTTAAAAATGTAAAAGATTGGATGACCAATAATTTTCTCCTATTAAATTCGGATAAGACAGAGATATTACTTATTGGACCAAAAGACAGTACACCGAATCTCGTGGATTACAGTTTGCAAATAGACGGATGTACGGTTACTTCCTCTACAGTCAAAAATCTGGGTGTTATATTAGATAGCAACTTGTCTTTCGAAAATCATATTTCCCATGTTACAAAAACAGCATTCTTCCATCTTAGAAACATTGCCAAGTTACGAAACATGATACCTGTTTCTGATGCAGAAAAGCTAGTTCATGCA
>NW_015548275.1:70215-95276 GCF_001515605.1 Sinocyclocheilus anshuiensis
AAAAAACACCAACTCGTTGGCCGGCGACAGCCATGACGTCACTACCGGTGCGACTATAGTATAAATAGGCACCGAGAGCACACATCATTCTCTTCTTCGTCTTCAGTAACTGTTTTGTTTGAAGCGTGCATTTTTGTGGTAAGAGCGATCTCTCTCAACAAGACCAGATGAAACTTCTAAATTATCTAAGCTAACAGAGTGTGTTAAAAATGTAAAAGATTGGATGACCAATAATTTTCTCCTATTAAATTCGGATAAGACAGAGATATTACTTATTAGAACAGTTCCCTTTCTCTGAGTTGGTTAGACCCCGGTACCTTGGGCTCCACTCAACTAGTGTGTCTCTGTCGACACACTGGAAGCATCGCTCCCCTCACCATTTGAGGGTTACTGTGAGTATGGTGCTTTCATTTGAGCGTTAATCCTCTCTGAGGAGTTGGATTCCTCGCTCCATGGGCTGTCCTCGTGGTGTATTACTCTTATATGTACGGTCAAGTATGAAGGAGCATTTTATTTCTTTTCGCTGTCAACATTCAAATCTGCAAAAAGTTCCGCCGCCGGAACTGTCGACCCCAGGAGGTTAACAGGGTGTTGCTGCTAGGGGTCTGTTGAGACAGTTCCGTCAGTACATACAAAGAGAAACGTGCGGTAGCCCCTGTGTGACAGGCCAAGACTAGTATGATTCTAGGCTCTTGGTCGTATTCCTAGCGACCCCTAGAGGACGCAGTGTCTCGTTCCCTACTCAGGGAGCCATGGTTACACAAGTAACCTGAGACGATTTTTATCATAGCAGTAACTGTACATTTTAATCAATAAAGTTTTCACCCCTTCAAGAGTGAGTGCTGCACCTTTTTCATTTGACATAGCATTAACTGTAAATCAAATGTAAGCTGGCTAATACAGGCCTACTATCTCAAATGAGTTAATGTGTTCCTCTTATCAGTTAAATGTAGTCTGATTTCTATTATTTTCATTTTTAATTAAGTGGTTTTAACTTTTAATTTAGTATTTTAAATGCTTTAATTCTTTAAAGAGCAATTTTAGATTGTAATGTTTTAATGTTCTACTAATAACCATGAAGTACAGCTGTCATAAAACCCCAGAGAAAGGCTGCATGGCTAGAAACTGCTGATCAACTGAATGTGAAAGTGGCAACTGTGTTCAAATGTTTTCATATATCTTAAAAAAAAAAGGTCATTGCATTTTGGGCACAATACCTTAGTTGGTTGTAGCCTATTTTTTTTATTTATTTGATTATTTAAGTTGCATTTTCTGTATACTTTTATTTTTGGACTGATAATAAAGTCAACTAGTTGTATGTGAGAGAGTCAGCGCTGTAATATCAATGTGTTCCTATTGGTCAGTGTTAGAGGAGCTCAGCTTAGCCTGACAGTTAGCCTGCTCCGGACCAGGTTACTTTCCCAGCATAAGTTGCCAGAGTGACTGAGCCTGAGCTATGGTAATTTTGCTTTATGAAACCAAATCAAGTGAAAATAAGTCAGACTAACTGAAATAAGCCTGGCTTATTTGGTAAACTTGTTTTATGAAACAGACCCCTGGTTATGTTAGTTTAGCCTGTTGTATTTTCTGTTTCTTTTCTTTGAAGCGTAGCTAGTTAATTGTGAGAGTTAGTTTGTTATTGTGGCCTTGCCCCCTTCTGAAATGGATACCCTTTTGTTATTCTTTTCTCTCTCTCTGAATTATGTTAATAAAACTACTCTATTTTGGTTCTAACTCATCCTGGATTATTGTAGCCATTCTGGCTCTGGAGATGGGGTGTCCTCTGCCGTTGCACATCCAATCACCGCCAACTATTTATTTGTGTTGCGATCTCTCCTAGACTAGTGATGGCGAAATGAAGCCTCGTGGAGCTACGAGGCTTTCCTCTAACTGATCCAAGAAAATATTCGAAGTCTTGGAGTATCGATTACAGTGCCATCTAGTAGATCATAAAATGTACAACATCCATATTTGGGATGAAGCTTCACTGGATGAAACACCAACCTCTTTGATATAATTTTACTATGTAGTGCACAAAAAAAATCATAAGCTGTTAATATTTATGTACCATAATGTGGTAATTTGTGGTAATACAAGTCAATATTAATCAATGTATTACAATAAAATACTGTTTAGGCATGTTGTGGGTGCCCACAGTAAGTGAGCAATTGATGAATTATGACTACAACGCCTGTATATGACATGTATTTGACATACAATTATCTTTATAGTAATAACATTGTATTATTTCTTTATCTAGTATAGGAGAATATATAAATTTAACTTCAAAGAATTTGGAAAATTGGAGGAGGGGGGGCAGCGGGCAGAATTCAGTAAGGAGACAGCTGTAGAGAAAAAGCTGTTCCTATGTCTGCTGGTCCTTGTCCGGGGGCTCCTGAAGCGCCTCCCGGAGGGCAGGAGGTTAAACAGTCTATGGTCAGGGTGAAAGGAGTCCTTAAGAATGCTGCGAGCTCGACGTAGACAGCGTTTCCTCTGGATGTCCTCAATAGCAGGAAGTGGTGTTTACAGTGTTAGGGCAGAGCCTATTTCTCCTCTTGGACAATATTTACCCTGCCTTTGAGAACACTCTCTCACAGGGTACAGAGGAGGCTGGTGTACACAAAAACTGCAGTGCCATCAGATATAGATGGGTGAACACGTTTTTGTTCTTTCCAGTATTCAAGCGGATCATGGGTTCTTGGTATGTTAGTTTCCTTTAGGTATCGGTCAACCTCTATTACTGCATCAGCTGTGGCATTACAGGTTTTTTTACTCTGATCCACAGCACTATCTAGCAGGTGCCACAGGTTTCCACCTAAACAATTTGAAGGAATTCTTTTTTAAATATGACTGCAAATGTGAATGCATCACACACTAATATTTATGTCATGAAATATTCACAAAAGTTTTTTTCCAAAATAATAAAAAATATATACTTGAACTAGTTGCCTGTTGAGATGATGTTTCTGTTGACTGAGTGCTTGACGTTGATGGGGTTTGTTCTTGGGCTCTGATGATGGTGGCACATTCCCCTTTTAGCCTTCTAACAGCTTCAGTCATTGTATTTTGATTGAGGAACCCAAAGGTTTTAATCCTTGGGTCCAGCAAGGTTGCCATGGTCATTACACTCATAGACTCTATATTCCATATATGTTCTCTCAGGCGTCTGGTCAGGTTTTCTGTCAGTTCTTTTGAAATGTGCATTAACCTAATCAATTTAAAATGGCTTGGTCACATTTGCAATATGAACATCAATATGAATGTTTATAACTGCTGAATAAATATACAAAATAAACACCTGATTTGTTCTCCCTGTAAGAATGGTGTATCATTTTCATCAGTGGAATGACTTTTGAACCTGACACATGTTTCTCCTCAGACAGTTCTACCGTAGCCTGCTGGAACGGTGAGAGCACACGGAGGACTGCCTCTATTGCTTCATACTCCTGTGGATGAAGGAGTGATGTCTGTCCTGAGAGAGGCTAGGGATGCCCCCACTGCTTGCCTTTCTTCATATAGGCATTGAAGCAGCTGAAAAGTGCTGTTCCACCGTGTTTCCACTTCATTGATAAGTTTAAGGGCAGGTCTGCATATTCCTTGCTGCATCTGTGTCAGCTTCTCTTTGGGCAACGGTGCTGGATCTGAAATAGGTGACAATTTTCTTTGCCTTGGTGCGGATGTCACAGAGGGCAGAAACTTGGTCGAACGATTTTTTAACCATTAAATTAAGTGCATGTGCAATGCAGATTGTGGGCCTCACTTGTAGAATCTTTGCACAAGCAATCATATTTGCTGCAGCATCTGTGACCAGGCATTTGACCTTTGCCTTGATTTTTTTGCCTTTTTTTTTTTTTACAAGGGCTATATTTTCAGCTGTGTGGTTATCTGGAAACTTCTCTACCCCCAACAAGACAGTGGTGAGCTTATCATTCCCATCAATGTAGTGGCAGGTTATGGCCAAGTAAGCGTCCATGTTAAGTGATGTCCACATATCTGAAGTTAAAGACAGCCTTGACATTTTCCATTTCAGCTTTGGCAGAGTGAGGCCCCTCACTCCACAATGAATCCTTTCAATTAGCCTATGCCTTCACTTTTTCTGTTCTCTTATTCTCCTTTAAATCTCTTCCTGTCCTATAGCTTTACTATTTTGAGCAAAGACTGAAAGCTTGTATAACGAGCACTTCTCGAGTTTATTGCCATCTTATGATAAATAGCTTGTCAAGTCACTTTGGATAAAAGCTTTTGCCAAACGAATAAATCTAAATGTAATTAAATGGTATTCAGAATGACCAGAACAAGAATGAAAAATATAGGCAGCGATATAAACGACAAGCCAAAAGAAATCCATTTAAAGCGAAACTGAAACAGAAACTGATGTTGTGCAATTTTCATTCAATACTTCAATATTACTCAGTTTGAGTTCAATTGAAATGTCTCTCACTTACATGGCAAAAGCCCTTTAATGTTTAATATAACCATTCATGTTTTTAATATAACCATTTAATGTTATACTACTATTAGTTCACTGTATGTATTTTGATATTAATCATTTATTCATAATACTTTGCCTTGTAATCCAAAAGAGAAAACACAAATTTAAAATACTTTACAGCTGTAATGTATTGTTAAGAAGAAGAAGAATGCAGGAAGGAACAGGAGGGACGAGACAGTAATATCGAGGCTCAGGTTTGGACACACTGGACTGAATGCAACACTGTGATTCCTGTGGGCAGGAAGAAACAGTAGAACATGTTATGATATATTGTCAGATATATGAAAGAGAAAGAAGACTTTTGATCCAAAGCTTAGGAGAGCTGAAAATACACTTTGATTTAATTGATTTTCTGCAAATGGAGTCAGAAGATAAGTGTTACAATTTATTATTTCAGCATCTTAGACAAACTAAGTTTTAATAAAAAAAAAAAAAAATGTATATAGTGCACATTCTGGTCCACACGCCAGACCAGCACCATTTGGTGGCGCTAATGCACCTGTTCTTTGTTTGCCAACCGCCAATAAACCCGAGAAGAAGGAAGTGTCTTTCTGCGCATGCACATTCTTCACGCCTGTGTATCGAAAACGAAAGTAAACTCGTCAGGAAGACTTAAAAAACATCACATTAAGGTGAGTTCATTTATCGGTTTATGATATTATTTCATATTATTGTAGATTTTGTCTCTGTCGTGTGTTATATCCGATCTTTTAGGATTACAGGATTGCAGGATTAATGATATCGAGCTCTAGAGATTCTGTTTTTAGTTGAGATTAATTTACAGACTCTTTACAGTCGGAAATATAGGCTACCAAAGGAGGAAATAAAGACTGAAACAGAAAACACTGATGTTCTTTCAAGATTTGGATTAGGTAAAACTGTTCTTAAGTGGATTCTGCTATTATGCACGGACCCGGCTGTTGAAGTACTAACTAATAATACCATCTCAAGGTCATTCAATCTGCAGCGATCCACTCGTCAAGGGTGCCCTCTGTCCCCACTGTTGTTCGTGTTGGCAGTCGAACCCCTAGCTATGGCAGTGAGAGCACATACAGGAATATCAGGCATTACAATTTGGGACAAGGATCATCGTATCTCTTAATTTGCAGATGATATTAGATTTTTTCTTACTAATGTGAAAAGTAGTATTCCCAATTTGATGAGACTAATCAAAAAATTTTCTGGATATAAAATTAACAACTTTAAATCAGCATTAATGTTTCTTAATAAAGAAGAAAGACGTAGACCCACAATAAATACCCCATTTATGACAACTACAGAAGGCTTTAGGTATCCCAAGTGTCAAAATTACTCCCGACCTTAATGAGATAATTTCAAAAAGTTATGATCCCCTGGTGGAAAGAGCTACTGATGTATTGGAAAAAATGGTCAAATTTACCAATATCCGTGATCGGACTAATTAATATAATTAAAATGTCTATTCTACCCAAATTCTTATACTTTTTTCAAACACTCCCATTGCCATTACCAAACATCTTTTATGATAAAATTAAACTAATTGCTCAATTTATTTGGAATGATAGAAAAGCCAGACTTCGCCTTAAGCTATTACATCTGCCCTATAAAAGGGGAGGGCTTCAACTTCCCAATTTTAGATGGTACTATATGGCTGCACAACTGACTTCAGCACTAAACTATTTCTGTACAACAACACCTGCTTGGGTAGACATTGAACAAAACTCCATCCCAGATATACCATTAAAAATGTACCTATACTCTTCAGATACTAAGTCATTGAAGAAGAACACAAAAAAACATTTTCTTAAAAATAAGTTTCAGTCTGGCATGCTGTACATAAGCATATAGGTGATATGCCTAGATTATCCCAATTTACTCCAATTTGGGGTAATGAACAATTTACACCTGGTAATAAAGATGGAGGATTTAAGATATGGAATATTAGAGGCTTTCAGAAAATTATGGATTTATGGAGTTCTACTTTCTTTTGATCAGCTATGCCAGAAATATGCAATTCACAAAAAAACATTTTTTTAAGTATTTACAGTTGAAAAGTTACATTTCATCAATAGAAGAACAGATAATCTGTACACCATCTTTATCAAAATTAGAGGAAATAACTTGGAAATTTGGAAGGTAAGGGTCACGTATCTGTGTACTATAATTTAATGATGAAACACAGTACTGTATCAACATTAGACAAATGAAGTGCCTGGAAAATGGATATACAGGAAGATATAGACGAGGCAGACTGGAACTATGCATGCCTTAAAGGACAAACACAGACAATAAATACAAGGTTTAAATTACTTCAATATAAATGGTTAATGAGAATTGAGAATTGCATTAGGCTTGAAGAGTATGGATGCTCCATCTATGAAAATGTGGACAAAGGAGTTATCGAACTGTATTGGACTGGAAAGGCTAACTTACATTGCTAAGGGGAGACGGAAAGACTTTGATCAGCTATGGGAGCCATACATAAATATTATGTAAAATGGAAATGTAGACCTTACTGAAAAAGACATTGTAAACACTGTCTGTAGCAAATTTATTTATTTTTTTATTTTTTTTACTTTTAGAAATATTTACTTATTTATTATTATATTTTTATATTTTTTATTATTATTTATTTATTTTTTATGCATTTCTTTTTAAGAAATGTAAATTGAATGTGTGTAAGTGAAAGCGTGTATGCTTGTGTACTTATTCTGGTGTTCCATAGGCTATTTTGTTAGTCAAGTCAAGTCAAGTCACCTTTATTTATATAGCGCTTTTAACAATACAGATTGTGTCAAAGCAGCTTTACAGTATCAAAATAGGAAAATATTGTGTCAATGCAAAATGACAAAAGTAAACACTCAATTTTCAGTTAAAGGCAGTTCATCATTGAATTCAGTGATGCCATCATCCAGCTCAGTTCAGTTTAAATAGTGTCTGTGCAATCAAGTCGACGATATCGCTGGAAATGAAGTGTCCCCAACTAAGCAAGCGAGAGGTGACAGCGGCAAGGAACCAAAACTCCATCGGTGAGAGAAAAAAACCTTGGGAGAAACCAGGCTCAGTCGGGGGGCCAGTTCTCCTCTGACCAGACGAAACCAGCAGTTCAATTCCAGGCTGCAGCAAAGTTAGATTGTGCAGAGGACTCATCTGGTTCCGTGGTCTTGTCCCGGCGGCAGTCTAGGAGACAAGGTCCTCACTGGGGATCTGTCTCTGGGGCTCATCTAGTTGTCCTGATCACCGCTGACATTCAGGGCTGTAGCGGTCATCTCTAGGTGCTGATCCACCATCTGAGCTGGATACGGACTGGATCCGGGTGACTGCAGTGACCATCTGATCTGGATACAGACTGGATCTGGTGGCTACAGTGACCTCGGAATAAGAAAAAAACAGACTAATATTAGTGTAGATGCCAGTCTTCTTACGACGTAACAAGTATATTGGGTTTTATGGGAAGTGTTCCCAGTTCCGATTGACCTAATCAATGCAGCCTAACAATCCTTTAACGGATTTGAATATTAGAAATGTGTTAGTGTGTTATGTGTAAGCCAGGTTAAAGAGATGGGTCTTTAATCTAGATTTAAACTGACAGAGTGTGTCTGCCTCCCGAACAATGTTAGGTGGGTTATTCCAGAGTTTAAGCGCTAAATAGGAAAAGGATCTGCTGCCCGCAGTTGATTTTGATATTCTAGGTATTATCAAATGGCCAGTGTTTTGAGAACGCAGCGGACGTGGAGGACTATAATGTAACAAGAGCTCGTTCAAATACTGAGGTGCTAAACCATTCAGGGCTTTTTAAGTAATAAGCAAGATTTTAAAATCTATACGATGTTTAATAGGGAGCCAGTGCAGTGTTGACAGAATCGGGCTAATATGGTCATACTTCCTGGTTCTAGTAAGAACTCTAGCTGCAGCATTTTGGACCAGCTGGAGTTTGTTTATTAAGCGTGCAGAACAACCACCCAATAAAGCATATACAATAATCTAACCTTGAGGTCATGAACGCATTAATTAGCGTTTCTGCATTTGACATTGAGAGCATAGGTCGCAACTGAGAGCATAGGTTACTATATACCAGTTACTATATGCCTAGCTGATGGGGGGGGGGAAGAAACCGAAAGCACGTGCTGCGATTCACAGACGATCAGCTTTAGTGAGAGTTTGATTCCGACATACAGATGTGTTTTCTGCTATTAAACTCTACACAGTCTTATTAAAGTGCCTGCTTTGTAATATTTGAGTGATGACGCCAAGATCACTTTAAAACATAAAATAATAGACTATTGCAATAACATGTTTGCATTTCCAGCAATAAATATCAGCCAGTTTGTCTTTCTCTCTCACTCAGTCTCTCTCCAGTTATGATACTGTGCTGAATCATGACATATGAATCTCTATATGCTGTGAGTTCAGTTTCATGATTACATGACAATCATTATGTAATGTTTTATTAACAAATTTCGTGAGGAGCACGCGCAGATAATCAGCTCAGCAAATTCACTATCAGTAATCACATCATCTATCCAACCACCACAAGAGAGAACCACTATAAGTAATCATAGCAGCCTTACCTTCATTCTCTCCAGTCTTTCAGAATCCCTCCACCTCCCCGACTCCTCACCGTCGATTCCTATGGGGGGAGCACTCTGCGTTCGGGCAGATGCCGAGCTCGGAGCCCTCTCCCTGGACAGGGGAGGAGTGCCCCGGGTTCGGGAAGAATTACTGAGCTCGGAGCCCTCTCCTCGGACAGCACGCCAAATACGCATACTATTCTTCTCGCTTTATTATCTGCAAGGCGAACTTGTGAAATGACAAGCGATGAAATGAAGCGGGAATCATCAGCACTGATTCAGAATGAATTCTCTTCACATCTTCATTATCAGCTGCTGCTGACATCAATCTAAGCTCTGTATAATATTTCTGCCATATCTCAGCATTTTCATGTATATTTGTTATTTACTGGCCAAAAATGTCTAATCTGAGAAGCCATGTTTAGGGTTTGATATCTCAAGAATAATGATTGCTGCCTCATAGAAGCTGCTTGATTTATCTATAGACTGAAGAATATAATATGCAAATAAGAGGCACGGCACTTTTTCCACTTAAAAAATAAAATAAAATGTGCTGGAAAAATTAATGAATACATTAAAACTCGTTGTGGAGGAAGAGCAACTATTAACTATTTGACAAATATAATAGGCAGCATGTCTAAGATTTAAGGGCTTTTTCACCAGCGCTTCAGCAATTAAAGATCAGTCGTGAAAATGATCATCATCAAATGTCGTCATCAGTTAGTTGATTTGTGCGCAGAGAAGCCGTCAGTGATGTCACGTTACAGCAGCAGAAACACATCAACCCTCTGAACAGGGATTCATGCTTTTCTCCTGCTGGTGAAGTGAAATGTTCAGTAAGACACAAAAGCGTTAGTGAGTTCAGATTCTGCCGATGGTCATGAGCTCTGGGTCTCTGTTCATCTCAAAGGGGTTCAGTGGGTTCAGATCTGGGCTTTGTGCAGTTCTTCCACTGCAGTCAGTAAACCATCACTTTATGGACGTCAGAAGAAAAAGATCCTCCACAAACTGCTGCAGCTTAACATCTGAATGCTCCACATTCTCTTGAATGTCAATGTGTGTGTAGCATTAAGCTTTGTTTTCACTGGAATCATAATCACAATATTATGTGTCATTTGTTCTCTTGTGTTTTCATATTCAGGTCTGAAGTCAGTTTGTCATTATGGAGAACAGAGAGAGCAGTGAGAGGTCTTCATCTCCTGATCTCAACTGTGTGTCTCTGAAGAGTGACGGATCCATGCGTGATCTTCCTCCTAATTTCAGTGATGGACCAGTGACCTCTGACCCCAGGTGAGAAATTAATCCAGTAGTAGAAACATATTATTAAAAACATAAAATTGAAGTCTATTGTGTTTCACAGTCTTCATATGTTTTTCAGCATATGAAGAAATCAGAAACACACGAGTTGAAAAAACCACAAGCTTGTTTAAATGATTTAAATTAAAAGTATATCTTAAATTGCAGACTAATGTTATCATATAATCTACACTACACTGCATGTAGTGTGTCATGTGTCACACAACAGAAGGATGCTGACAGGTAAGTTGTATAAAACAGAGTTTATTGAACAGAGGCACGGAACTGGACAGTCATGCAGACTGGTGAGATAATAACAATAGGCAGATTGTATGAAAATCTAGCTTGAAGTGATTGAATGGACTTTTGCAGAGGAATGGATTGGAAGCTGACGAAGGGCAGATGATGGATGACAGAAGACTGCTAATGAATCCAAATGGCAGGTAAGTCTCAGGTAAGGAGTCTATAGTGTTCGTAAGGACGAGACCAGACAAGGGAGTGCTGGAGAAGTGTCTCTTTATAGTGAGTGAGTGCTGATGATGAGGTGCAGGTGCAGTGAATCAGAAGTCCGGGGAAAGTGAACGAGTGGGTGGAGCTTGCTGATCTGGTGACAATGGGTTGTAATTGGTCTGTGATGGTTGTGACTCTGTGACAGTACCCCCTCCTCCACAGTTGGCTCCTGAGGGCCGGATGGAGCGATGACGACGGGGTCTACCTCGACACCTGGGAGCTGGGCGATCTGGGTGTTCAGCGTGGTATTGTG
The DNA here is from genome assembly GCF_001515605.1 of Sinocyclocheilus anshuiensis. Classification (NCBI taxonomy): domain Eukaryota; kingdom Metazoa; phylum Chordata; class Actinopteri; order Cypriniformes; family Cyprinidae; genus Sinocyclocheilus; species Sinocyclocheilus anshuiensis. The sequence goes on from NW_015548275.1 coordinate 81,317, forward strand.
TGAGAAGCGCTAAATCGAGGATGTCATGACGAGCGACCCAAGAGCGTTCCTCAGGACCGTAGTCCTCCCGCTGCCACGAGTCAAGGATGGCCCGGACACAGAAGATGGCTTCCTCATCTGTGATTTCGGGAGGAGGAGGTACCTCATCGCCGCCAGATTCTGTGGGGGAAGACAACATGGAAAGATGGTGAGATGCAGTAGTGAGGTGGAAGGTTTAGCCTGTAGGTGACTTCGTTGAGCTGCCTCCGCACAGTGAATGGACCTATGTACCAGGGACTCAGTTTACGGCAAGGCAGGTGGAGATGGATGTCTCGTGCCGAGAGCCATACCTTCTGGCCTGGTTGGTAGTGAGGGGTCGGTGTTCTTCGGGTGTCAGCTTGCCTCTTGTGACTCCGCACTGCCTGTTGGAGATGCACATGAGCCGAGTCTCATACTATCTCGCTCTGCTGGAACCAGTGCTTGACAGCTGGAACCTCCGAGGGCTCACCTGACCAGGGGAGTAACTGAGGTTGGTACCCAAGGATACATTGGAACAGGGTGATCCCTGTGGTGGATTGTCTTAGGGAGTTCTGGGCGTACTCCGCCCACGGAAGGAACTGGCTCCAGCTGTCCTGGTTCTGGTGGCAGTAGGACCTCAGGTACCTCCCGATTTCCTGGATCTTTCGCTCAATCTGGCCGTTAGTTTGAGGGTGGTAACCAGAGGAGAGGCTTACTGACACTCCCAGCAGTTTGAAGAAAGCCTGCCATAGACGAGAGATGAATTGGGGGCCACAATCCGATACAATGTCCTCAGAAAGGCCGAAGTGACAGAATACATTTTGAAAGAGTGCTTCAGCCGCTTCGAAGGTAGTGAGTAATCCTTTGAGAGGGATGAGTTTGCATGCCTTTGAGAAACGGTCAACGACAACGAACACACAGGTATGATTGTCAGAAGATGGAAGGTCGGACATGAAGTCGATGCCCAGATGAGACCATGGATGGTGTGGAATGGGCAGAGGAACCAGCTTTCCTTCAGGAAGTCTCTGAGGAGAGTGTTGGCAACGGCACAGACAGAGCATCCCTTGATGTACCGGGAGATATCCTGAGCCATGGTGGGCCACCAGTAGTGATGACGTAAGAGCGAGAGGGTACATTGACTACCTGGGTGTCCAGAGCCCATGAGGGGCAAACGATAGGTTGGTGGTACGTAGAGGAGCCCCTCTGGACCTCCCAGCAGAGCTTGGGTAATTTGCTCATCGATGGACCATTGGATCGGGCTGACAATCATGGCTGGAGGGGAGGATAGGATCTGGAGAAGTGTTTTCAGGATCAGGTTGATGAAGTCGTGACAGGGCATCAGCCCTACAGTTCTTATCTCCAGATTGATACGAGACAGTGAAATCAAATCTGGTGAAGAATAAAGCCCACCGGGCTTGGCGTGGGTTCAGTCTCTTAGCATCACGCAGATGTTCGAGATTCCTGTGATCTGTGATGGATGTACTTCTCCATGGCCTTCTGCTCTGGGATGGACAGTGGGTAAACTCCGGCCTTGGGCAGAGTAGCCCCAGGTAGCAGGTCAATAGCACAGTCCCATGGCCAATGTGGAGGAAGTTGGGTTGCCAACCACTTACTGAATACATCCTGGAACGCCCGGTATTCTGGAGGAATATCAACCTTGTGTTGAACAAGGTGTTTCTGGACAGATGACAGGCAGGTATGGAAACAAGACTCACTCCACTGCAGTATTTCACCAGGGTTTCAGTTGATACTAGTATGGTGTTGTGATATCCACGGGCATCCCAGCATGATATCCACGGTTGATCCTTCCAGCACCATGAACGTGATCTCCTCGGTGTGCAGGCATGCAATGTGGAGCGTCAGTGTGGGAGAGAAGTGCTGGATGTGACCACGACCCAGCGGCTTTCCGTGGATGGTATGAATTCTCAAATCCTGGAAGCAGCGTTTCCTCCGGACATTTAATTTTTGGAGAAGTTGGGTGGAGATAAAGTTCCCAGTAGAACCAGAATCGATGAGGGCTTGCGCTGAAACACAGAGTTGTGGAGTTAAGATATGTAGAGTTGTTCGTGATAAAGGAGCAATTTGAGGTGGTAGTTGAATAGTACTAACTGCTGGGCTTGGTGGTCGAACCGGGCAGGTGGTGATGTCATGACCCTCTCCCCCACAGTACAAACAAAGTTGGTTTAGAATTGTGTCAGGTGGTATGAGTTCACCTGCATGGGTTCAGGTGCTGGCAGGGCGGTTTTTTTGCTTTGAGAAACTTTGATGGTCTTTTGAATGAAGTTCTCAAGTCCAATAGCATCATCATATATCACTATTAGCTGTCGTACATCGGCATTAAGATTCTGTCAGAATGCGGTGAGTAATGCAGTCTTATTCCAGCCACTAGTGGTAGAGGTCTGCACGGGTTTTAATCTGAAGCCCGAACCTGAGATCGTCTAACCCGACCCGACCGGCACAGTTAAATTTAGAGCCCAAACCCGACCGACCCCGAAATCCCCCCCACAACGAATAGCCAATTTAAAAAAAAAAATGCTGTTTTCATGATTGCATTCAACGGTCAGTAAACAAATAGGCCTACATGTAAAGAAAGAGAATCATTAAGGCTCGTCCAGTTCACAAGGCAAAAGAAAAAACACTTACCAATTATGAAAGTTAATGAACATCAGGTGCAGTGGTCACAAATTTTGCCAAGTTTTTGAATGGTTGTACACGACAAGACGATAATTCTTCCATCGTGCAAATTATGGTCATTTTCGTCAGTTAAGGCTCGTTAGCATTCAGCCTGCTTTAAATCAAACACAGAGATGCAGTGTGGTAAGATCGCATTTATTTGAATGAATTAATTATATCATTTAGTTGAATTGGCGAGAGAGAGAGAGAGGGGGGGGTGAAAGTTGCATGTGTGAACCTGCGTCTGCGCGTCTCTCTCTACAAGCAATGAGGCTTAGTTACTTCAAAAACAGTGATTTTACCCCCTCATAGCAGAGAAATATAACGTTGCGAGTCAGTAGCCTGTCGAAGCTATTTTACTAATAAAAGTTTCCGTGCTGTGTTGTCGTTGTCGTGTGCAATAATGTGTGTGCGTGCATCTATGAAAGCAGCGTAGCCTACTGCATATCGTTTTAGTTTAAACCCGAGCCCGACCCGAAGCTATTCATTAAACATTAACCCGAACCCGACCCGAAACCCGAAAGTATTTCGGGTCGGGTAGCAGACCTGCACAGAAAGCTCCGAGGCGGTTTGACCAAACACTTCCTTAAAGTGGCCGAAGGCGGCTGAGAGTGATGTTGTTATTGGAGCGTTGGATTGCCACAGAGATTGAGCCCACTGAAGAGCGCGGCCAGACAGCAGAGAGATGACAAATGCCACTCGGGCGCAGTCGTTGGTGAACTGGTGAGACTGCATTTAAAAATACAGCGAACATTGTAGGATAAACCCACTGCAATCCTCCGCCTCACTGGTGAATGTCACTGGTAGAACCATGGGATTGGCAGAGGCAGCAGGCGAAGTTGCGGGTGTTGGCTGCAGGAGTGATTGACGTGCTGCTTCAATGAGGTCGGCTGGAATTGCAGATGAAGCGGCAGACGTGGAGGGCTGGAGAGACAGATGAACAGCATTAACCAGGCCAGCGAAAGGATCGGTGGGGTGATCCCGGCCAGTATCCGTGGAGCTCTCCATTTGGTCTGGTCTTCTGTCACACAACAGAAGGATGCAGACAGGTAAGTTGTATAAAACCGAGTTTATTGAACAGAGGCATGGAACTGGACAGGAATGCAGACTGGTGAGATAATAACAATAGGCAGATTGTATGAAGACTTAGCTTGAAGTGATTGAACAGACTCTCTTGCAAAGGAGTGGATTGGAAGCTGACGAAGGGCAGATGACGGATGACAGAAGACTGCTAATGAATACAAATGGCAGAAAAGTCTCAGGTAAGGAGTCTATAGTGTTCGTAAGGACGAGACCACACAAGGGAGTGCAGAAGAAGTGCCTCTTTATAGTGAGTGCTGATGATGAGGTGCAGGTGCAGTGAATCAGAACTCAGGGGAATGTGAATGAGTGGGTGGAGCGTGCTGATCTGGTGATGATGAGCTGTAATTGGTCTGTGATTGTTGTGACTCCGTGACAGCATGTTATATGGTTTCACATGTTTATGGTTAAATGGTGTGCGTGTGTGTGTCTGTGGTAGATAGAATATGCTGGTGATCATTAACAAATTCATGTTAATGTGGTGAAATGCAGTTATTGCGGTGGGTTTGCTGCTGTCTGGTTGACCAGACCCCCTAGGATATTATTTGTTATGGCTTCCTAGTTAGGGGAGTGTATATAAAGGCGTGACGCAAAATAGAAGGGTGTTGCATCATATTCAGCTGATCGCATTTCTGGAGTTTCACTGCGTTGCATGAGGGGTATGTATAGGTGTTTTCCATCTAGGTTGTTGGTGTTGTAGACTTTAATAGTGACTTTAACTGTTTGTTTGCTACTAGTAATCTTTGTGAAGCTGGTGTTTGTTCGGGCGCATGTTGCACCCATATATGGGCGATCGCTGGTCCTCTGCTGTTGTGTTTCTCTGCATTTGAGAATTGCAGGTGACGCCTGCTTGGATGATTGCTGCTGCCTGTATGCGATCTATTATAGTAAGGGCTGCTGGATAGATGATGTGGTCCGCATTATCTGGTATGTATGTACAACCCACTCTTGTCTCTCTAGCCCGCATAAAGGCGTGTTGGTTTGGGTTATAACTTTGGGTTATAACTTGTCCTAGGTGTTTAAGCCATCCTGTGAGCGTGCCTGCTTTTGTGCTCCTGGCTCTGCATGGCTTATAGCAGGGACTACAGCATGGCTTGCAATTTCAACACTGCTGTTTTGCTTTTGTATAATGTTTAATTAATCTGTTTTGCTTTAATGTATGTTTTACATTTAAGTCTTGTGTTTGCAGTCAGTTTATTTGGTTGGCTTGCATTTATTAATTTGTTTTGTTTTAAACGTATGTTTTTCATTTAAGTTTTGGTGTTTGCAGTTAATTCATTTGTTTGGTTTGCATTCACTACTTTAAATTTGCATTTAATCCTTTTGTTTGCAACTAAGCTTGTTGCATTATTAATGTTTGTTTTGCAGTCAAGCACTTTGTTTGGTATTTAATAAATTTTTTTTCTTTATTACTTTTTGTTTTGTGGCAACAAGTTTGCTTGTGTTACTCGTGGTTTGATTTTTTTTCTCTTTTTGTCTTTTGTGGGAGCTGGGGGCTCGGAAAAGGCAGGCTGGCTGTTCCTGTGCAGAAATAGCTCTTTTCACCAAAGTGGTGTGGATTTGCAGTGAATTTCGTGTGTAAGTGTGGTTTTGTGCACATGTGGGTATTCAGTATTACGGGCCCTATTGAAGCCCGGTGTCTAGCCGCCTCCCTATTGCGAAGCCCCTGCTCTTTTTGTTTTGTTTTGTATGTATTTCATGGCAGCTTGTTGCACTTGTTGTGCATAATCTTTTTTTTTTTTTTTTTTACTGAACAAGGATTCATTTTAATTGAGCAATTGTTTAATAAAGATTTGTTACTTTTATACAAGGTATTCATGTCTCTGGGTCATTTTGTGAGAAGGGAAGGGCCTGTGGGTCTTTCCCGGGTGTTAATCCCCGGGTGGCGTAGTCGCGATTGTGTGAATTAGTAGAATAGTTTCAAAGTTGAGTAATTTCTTTAAAGTGACGTGACATGTGGCCAAGAATGGTGACCCATACTCGGAATTAGTGCCCCTTTATAACGTCGCCACCCGTCACATTAAGATGATTTAAAGTAGCCTATGTATAGTTTGTTGAAGCATATTTGTCATACAATCCACACTACATTATATGTTAAATTGGGAATGTGTGTGTGTGTGTGTGTGTGTGGGAGAGACAGCAGGGTTTGCTGACAATCATAAACAAAAGCTCGTAACATGAGGGTGATCAGAGGAATCACAATCAGCAGTGACTCAGTTACTCATTAGAAACACAGACGGTGTGAAACAGCCATTAGAGACAGACTTATAATAAATGAAACCGCAGACACAACTAAAGGAAGAATGATTTCTGTGTTTTGTCAGTATCTGGCATCAGAGATCTTCATCTGCAGATCCCAGCTGTGTGTCTCTGAAGAGTGACAAATCATTGGATGTTCCTCCTAATTTCAGTAATGAACCAGTGACCTCTGACCCCAGGTGAGGATAAATATGTGGTGGTGGTTTAACTGATCTAGTGAAACTAGGAGACAATTAATATGAGCGTTAAAAACACAGAGAAATGAAATGCTTGTGTATATGAATATTAGTGCTGTGCTTCACTCTGAAATCCAGAACATCAAACTCTATACCTTTTGGCAATTTGGTAAGCACAAAAAGCCATATTGCGATTTTCAGCTTTTAGTTTGTTTTTCAATGCTTGGACAACAAAAACAATAGCACAGCTTTAGAGACCATTTATGTTATTATGAGAAGTGTAAAATATTTTTGGTTCATTATGAAAAAGGCGAAAAAGATTAGTCATTAATGGGAAATGCTGGATATAAGAAAATGATTGACTAACAGAACCTGTGATGTCAGCTTGAGGACAAGCTTGAGCTTTTTTCATAATTGTATTGTCTTTTGTTGTTGTTTCAGCAGAGTGTATGGAGTCTCGCGCTTACAGTTTAGACCCTCGGCCTCTTGTCCGACCAGCAGCTTCACTCCCATTAGAGCGTCCCTGAATAGATGCACCCGATCAGTGAACGCTGAACTACAGAGAGTCAAAGACCAGCACAAAACCAGCATGAGGAGCAAGTATGAGAGATTATTTGAGGGACTGAAACTCCAGGAGAATGAAACCCTCCTGAACTATTATAAGCCACGTTGAGTATGTTTCAGAAATATTATGCTTATTCCTATAACCATGTTAGATCTTTGTGGAAAAAACGCATTGCTGGTGAATTATGGCAAGAATCAAAATTACGATAATTTATAATGTAATCAATACAGATTTCTGTCATAAAACTCTAGATGGCACAGGCTGATAGGTCCGTAACTCGATCTTATTGTAATCACATAATTCACTGTTGGGCATAGCTGATTGGTTTCTGCTGTATCAGTAGCTATTGAGCACACTGCTTAATATACAGATACTTGGTCAGCATCTTTGTAGCAGTTTACAGTACGCTTTCAGAAGTCCTCTGAAATTCAGCATCTAAGATAAGTGAACATTCTTTTACTCCTTATCTCTGTGCTTTATTGCATGCTCTGCATTTTAATTCCTAAACTAGCAACCATATACAGATTTTAAAATCAAGTTCTAAACACCCCCAAGCAGAAGCAGCATGTCTTGCTCACAGCAATGTGTCATGTATGTATTGGCAGAAGCATGTCCCGTACTTGCTCTGCAGCAGCAGAAGCAATAACAGCAGCAGCGTAGCAGATCTACTCCATTAAGACCAAACATATTAGCGATGTCATATGTCATGTCATGATCCCTTAACTAAATGCGTTCAACAACCATGAAAGTCCTCAGATGAATCAAAAGTTTTGAGTTACTGTTTAAGAAAATGTTTCTGCTGAGATAGTAGTTTAAGAGACTAAACATGTATCTGAGTGAGTTTAGTCCGTTCTCATGTATCAAAATTGATAATATCATTTAAGCAAATGCAGCCAAAGTGGCAAATAATAGAAAAATAAAATGTTTATTAAATGGACATTTATGCAGTAAGTATTTAATCTGTAAAACAGTAAAATTACACTAAATACACAGATATATGGAGAGGATGCTCTCAGGTTCATAATTCAAAACTTAGATTTTTATATCTTCAGCGAGACATTGCTACATTTTTCAATGTGTGAATATTTGAAGCAAAGAAACTGATTTTAACGAACCTGAATGATAAAATTATCAGATTATCTCCTCACACTCATGATGTAATGTGATTCAGGCTGGAATGTTAAACATATTTTGTTCCAGGTTCCTAAGAACAGACATTTCATTATTTTATTTGTTAATATTTCATCTCTTCTAGTCTTGCTGGCTGTAATCTCACTGCTCAGTGTTGTGAGAGTTTGTCATCAGCTCTACAATCCTCAAACTCTGTCCTGACAGAGCTGGACCTGAGTAACAATGACCTGCAGGATTCAGGAGTGAAGCTGCTCTCTGATGGACTGAAGAGTCCAAACTGTCAGCTGCAGATACTAAGGTTTGAATTTCACATTCATTTTTATTAATTTGGTTAAAAAAAATGAACTAATGTCAAGTCACTTTTCACAATCCAGGTATTTTCTAAACTGCTTTACTGAATATTGTTCCCTAATGTTTTAAAGGGGTCATATGATGCTTTTTTAAAGATCATTATTTCGCATCATATGACCCCTTTAAAGCCAGAGTGAGCAGCCAAAGGTAAAAAAAACAATGTTTCTAGAGAAGAGAAAAACATTGAGGAGCCAATTGTCTTCTGACATCACAATAATTGTACATCTGTGTTAAATATGATCTAGTTACATTGTGTGTTTGTATGCGTGAGAGATAATTATGTCTATTGAATAAATTATGTTTTCAGTCTGCTAGTAAGGCCATCATTAAACAATGTTTAGTGTAGTTACTAAAGTCCATCCTGAATTGACTAGAGAGATGCAGTCCGCAGTCAGTGACGTGTATCTCACTGTCTGGCTGCTGTAGTTTAGAGTTGTTCAGCAACATGAGGCTGGGGCTGAACAGGAGCTGATACAGCTTCACATGCACTTCTCTCTTCACAACAACACACTGCTCTGCTCTATTCTGTAGGTTGTCTGGCTGTATGGTGACAGAGGAAGGCTGTGGTTATTTGTCTTCAGCTCTGAGTTCAGCTCTGAGAGAGCTGGATCTGAGCTACAATCACCCGGGACAATCAGGAGTCCAGCTGCTCAAACACAAGCTGGAGGATCCCAACTATAAACTGCAGATACTCAAGTATGTCAAACACTAATATTGACATACTGAATGTGTGTGAATGATGCAGATGTACAGTAATGTGTGTTTTTGTGTTTATAGTGTGGATCATGGAGGAGAGATCATGATGACAGCAGGATCACGAAAGTGTAGGTTTACAAACACACACACACACACACACTTATCTGTTTTGTTGCTCTATGTGCGATGTTCCCTATCGATACTTCACTCATACTGCATCTGCTAAGACGCTATGGGAAAAAGTTATTTTTTCTCCTAAACTGAAGCCTTTTTTAATAACGCAGAGTAACTGCACGGCCATAGGTTTGTGCAGTATACTTTAAAAACGAACCAATGTCTCGGCAGCGGTGCTGCACGAACCTATGGCCACGAACCCCACCTAAGCCCGCCAGAATGGGCGGGGCCATCTGGCTATATAAGCGGCCGTTTCGCCCTAGGATTCAGATTTTTTCTCCTTCAGCGACAACGACATTCTTCACTGATCTACGAGACTCAAAGCCTCTCACCGTTGCACAGAAGGATCAAGCTGAACCAGCGACCCTCTGCTCGGCTGATTCGCCACTTCTCCGCCGCCTTCAGCGCCGCAGCAGCAGCGGTCCCAGCTGATCCCGTCGCCATCCAGAGAGCCTAAAAGAGCTTATTTTTAAGGAGGTTTTAAGTTCTAAAAGAGCATTTTTCTAGCGACCTTGTTGCAAATGTCACTCTGCGAGTGTGGCTCGTGCAGGTTGCACGAGGCAGAAGGGCAGTGAGTGCGTCACCTGTCTGGGCAGCCCCCACGCAGAGACTGCACGCTCACTGAGACAGAATGCTCTCACTGAGAGCATGAGTCTTGCTCTTCTCACGCTTTATGAAGGCTGCCCTGCTCTCTCGTTTCTCCTCTCTCAGCAAAGCTTGGAGAGAGAAACAGCGGAGCCACGGGACTGAGCAACCGAGGTTGAGCGATCGCACGCCGGCACAGAACACACGTGCTCGCTCTCCCCGCTGCACTTGATCCGCCACGGAAGGGCAGTGAGTTGTGCGCTCACTGAGACAGAATGCTCTCACTGAGAGCATGAGTCTCACTCTTCTCCACTCGTGGACCGCCTTCAATGAAAGCAGCCCCGCTCTCCCGTTTCTCCACTCTCAGCAAGGCTCGGAGAGAGAAACATCGGAGTCAGGGAGCTAAGCAACCAGGTCTGAGCGATCTCATGCTGGCACAGAGCCCGCGCACTCGCTCTCCCCGCTGCAATTGATCCGCCGGTGTGTCTTACACGTAAAGGATTAGCGCCATTTGTTACATCGAACGGCTTAATCCTCCTAGGCGGATCGGAGCAGAACGCTGTCACTGACAGCTTCGCATATGTGAGTGTGTCGCTAAGGCTGCGCTCACAGAGACGGGCTGTTTTCACAACGAAAGCAGTCTGCCCCTGTTTGCTCGTGGAAGGCGGCCCCGCCTCCCCCACTCACATGTTTATCTACTCCCAGTTACCTCTGAGGAAGCAATGGCGAGCTCGCGGGTTGAGCGATCTGGCTTGAGCAATTTCATGCCGCCACACATCCGGCGTGCTCCACAGATCGGAGCAGAACGCTGTCACTTCTATTGCTGACAGCTTCGCATTTGTGTGTGCGTCACTGAGGCTGTGCTCACAGAGACGAGCTGCTTTCATTACGAAAGCAATCTGTCCCCATTTCGCTTGCGAGAGGCGGCCCCGCCTCCCCCACTCTCACGCGTCTCTCCTCCCAGTTACCTCGGAGGAAGAAACGGTGAACTCGTGGGGATGAGCGATCAGGCTTCAGTGATCTAATGCTGGCAAAGCCCCCACGTGCTTCACTCTCCATGCAGCTTTTTGATCTGCCAGTGTGTTTACACATGAGGATCTGCACATCTCGTTTGTCGAGCGGCTCAATCCTTCTAAGCGGATCGGAGCAGAACGCTGTCACCAATGATTCAATATCACAGACAGCTTCGTATTTGAATGCGCCTCTCGCCTGGGCCACGCCCATGCTGAGGCTGCGCTCGCTGAGACAGACCGCTCTCACTACGAGAGTTTATGTCTCGCTCTGCTTTGCTCGCGGATCGCCTTCTTCAATGAAGCCGACCCCGCCCCTCACCTCGTCTGCTATGAGCGGATCTGAGAGAATGCACGCAGCACTTTTGATCTGCTGGTGTTTACACAAAGATCATCAGTACCCATCTTCTAATGAGCTGTTTGATCTTTTTGGGCGGATTAAAGGAGAATGCTGTCACTAGTGTTTATTATCACTGACAGCTTCAGATTGGACGTGTCTGGGCCACGCTGAGGCAGCGCGCACGGGGGCTGACTGCTCTCGCTACAAGAGCATTAAGTCTAGCAAAGCATTTTTTTAAAGCACCCCGTTCAGTGCCGGGTGCCTAAGGCAATATGTTCGTTGTGAAGACTGGGCCCGTTCATGCGCTCACACAGCTATCCGCTGTGATAGTGGGCAAATGACAAATTTCCATTTTTGTTTATCACGAGTGTGGGGTCCCTGTACGGCGACCAGCCACTCGAATTAATCCACCCCCTTGTCACGCAGGCCGAGGCCTAGCAGGCCATCCCCGGGGTGTCAGAATGGGTTTTGGGGATAATAAAACGAGGTTATTCACTGCAATACACTCGATGACCTCCATTATTCAGCGGCGTGGTTCCCACCTCGGTTGACAGCACACGTCCTAAACTCCGAGGTGAGGAATTTGCTGGCGAAAGGAGCTGTAGAAATGGTTCCCCCAGCTCAGAGCGAGTCAAGCCTCTACAGTCGCTATTTCCTCGTCCCCAAAGAGGATGGTGGCCTGCGGCCCATCTTCGATCTCAGACGCCTGAATCGCGCCCTCATGAAACGGCCGTTCGGGATGACTACACTGAAGCAGATCCTCTTGCAAATCGGCCCAGAGGACCGGTTCTTTTCTCCGGACTTGAAAGACGCCTGCTTTCATATCCAGATAGCCCCCCACCACAGGCAATTCTTGAGATTCGCCTTTGAGGGAGTGGCTTGTCAATACACGGTTCTTCCCTTTGGACTGTCCCTGACTCCATGCACTTCATGAAAGTGTGAAGCAGAAGGGAATTCGCATTCTCAATTACCTCGACGACTGACTCGTTCTGGCCCAGTCGGAGGCAGAGTCACTATCTCACAGAGCCCTCCTCCTCAGCCACTTAGAATGCCTGGGGCTCAGGGTAAATTTTGCCAAGAGTGCACTGTCCCCCAGCCAACGAGTATCGTTCCTGGGAACAGTGTTCGACTCGACCCAAATTGAGAGCGGTGGTCGCGACAGAGCATGCTCAAATCGCCAGGGAGGGGAGCAAATTGCTTCCTCGAGGCGCCTCCTTATGCTGGTCTAGCGCCTCCTGGAATGGGCTCAGTTCAACCTGCGCTCGCTGTAGCAGAATACGTTCCGGGCAAACTGAACCAAGGAGCGGACATGTTGTCATGAAGCAAAGCCCCCTCAGAAGAGTGGTTGCTTCATCCATAGACGGTTCAAAAAAATTTGGGAGATCTTTGGCAAGGCGGAAGTGGACCTCTTCACCTCAAAAGACAACCCTCACTGCCCAATTTATTATTCCAGGGACAAGGACGCGTTGGCCCACGACTAGCCCAGCCCCCGTCTCTATGCTTTTCTCCCGATTGCCCTGATCCCGCAGGTAATCAGTCGAATCAGAGAACAAGAATGCAAGGTTCTCCTAGTGGCCCCGCTCTGGAGAAACCAGCATTGGTTATCAGAGCTGTCGCAGCTGCTCATAGCAGCCCCATGGCCCATTCATGGGCTCTGCATCTTTGGCCACTCGACAGGAGCCTGCAAGCTTCCCAGAGTGTGCTCTAAACACCATTTCTCCGTCTACAAGACACCTCTACGCCCTCAAATGGTTGGTGTTCTCCGCCTAGTGCTCAACCTGCGGCGAGGACCCATCAGTCTGTGAAGTATCGGTGATATTGTCCTTTCTGAAGGAGCTGTTGGATAAGGGGCGCTCCCCATCCACGCTCAAGGCCCTATAGCAGGCCAGTCGGTGGGCAGGAACAACCTTGTCCATTTTCGGAGGGGGGCTAGGAGGCTGAATCCACCCCGTCCCCTCACTGTCCCTTCAAGGAACCTGCCCACTGTTCCGAGGGACCTGAAAGGCCCTCCCTTTGAGCCGCTGCAGTATGTAGACATTACACTCTCTGCGCTTCCTCCCTCAGAAGAGGACCAGGAGTTGAACTTACTTTGCCCAGTCAGGGCGCTGAAAGTTTACATCGAGCTAGCATTAATTTTGTCATCTATTTTCACTTTAGTCTTAGTCCCGTGTTAAAATGTCCTTGTTTTTATCATATTTAGTCAACCTTATCCTATTTAGTTTTAGTCAAATTTTAGTCGTCTAAAAGTCTCAACATTTTAGTCTAGTTTTAGTCAAAGAAAACCTGAAGTATTTTAGTCTAGGTTTAGTCAATGAAAACTTGACATTTTAGCAATAAGATTATTATTAGTTAACCGTACAGAAGTATTAATTTTGGCAGGCATTTTTTTATTTAGCTAGTCTTAGTCTTACTCAAATGTACATTCAAATTTTAGTCGACTAAAAGTCTCAACATTTTAGTCTAGTTATAGTACAAGAAAATCTAAAGTATTTTAGTTTAGTTTTAGTCGAAGAAAACCTGAAGTATTTTTGTCTAGTTTTAGTCAATGAAAACTTGACATTTAAGCAATAAGATTATTATTAATTAACCGTACAGCAGTATTAATTTTGGCAGCCATTTTTAATTTAGTCTTACTCAAATGTACATTTAGTTATCATATTTAGTCAACCTTGTCCTGTTTTTGTTTAGTCAAGGTTAAGTCAACAAAATGTATGAGCATTTTAGTCCGATTTTAGTCAATGAAATCTTAGTCACGTTTTTGTCATGCTGTATAATGGTTAAACCAGGGCTGTACAGTGGGACATATATGTCGCACGTGCTACGAAATAACTGGTCTGTGCGATGAATAAATTTACCACTGTAGCACGCGTGCGATACAGTTTTGCATGTTCATAACACAGCCGCTTAATAGTGTAAGTGAGTT
>NW_015548275.1:96135-98495 GCF_001515605.1 Sinocyclocheilus anshuiensis
ATTATTAATTAACCGTACAGCAGTATTAATTTTGGCAGCCATTTTTAATTTAGTCTTACTCAAATGTGCATTTTAGTTATCATATTTAGACAAACTTGTCCTGTTTTTGTTTATTCAATAAAATGTATGAGCATTTTAGTCAGGTTTTAGTCAATGAAATATTAGTCACATTTTCGTCATTCTGTATAATGGTTAAACTGATAAAAATATTTTTTTCTCAAAATTATAATCGTAGTGATTGTTGTCATTTGAGAAATTTACTTTTGCAATTCCTAGTAATTATACTAATTCTAAAATTGCAATAGTCTTTTTCTCTATTAAAACAACAGCGGTTGAGTAAGTGCATTTATTCAGCAACCACAATCGCAAACAATATAGCCGAGATTTTTGCCAAGAGTGCACTGTCCCCCAGCCAACGAGTATCGTTCCTGGGAACAGTGTTCGACTCGACCCAAATTGAGAGCGGTGGTCGCGACAGAGCATGCTCAAGTCGTTTCAAAAGATGCTGGGATCCAGTGCTACAGTTGGGCCTGCTTCGTATGCGTCCCCTTCAGTACTGGCTGAAACCGCGGGTTCAATCACATGCGTGGCATCACAGACGCCTGCTTATAAGGGTATACCAGGCCTGTGTAACAGCCCTGATCCCTTCGAAGAATGCTCAGTGAATGGAACAGGGCGTCCCCCTGGGAATGGTCTGCAGGAGAAAGATGGTTTCGACAGATGCTTCCAACACGGGTTGGGCAGCTCTGTGCGAAGGAAAACTGGCTTTCGGCCACTGGTCGAAAGCAGAGGACGGTCTTCACATCAACTGCCTCGAAATGCTGGCGGTATGTCTGGCCTGTCAAACCTTTCTATCCTACGTAGAGCAGTCCGCAATAACATTTTGTCTCCTTTTTTTTGACAAAAATAAAAAGAGGTTTTTGGTAAAGTTTTTATCTTTTTGAATACATTTTAATCTCGTCTTATTTCGTCAATGAAATTGCATGTTGATATAGTCTTAGTTTTCGTTTATTGACCTTATTGTCGTCTCGTCTTGTCTTAGTCATGGGAAAAATGCTCGTCAACGAACATTTTTCGTCATAGTCTTGGTTAACAAAATTAACACTACATCGAGCGTTCCGCCCAGTTTAGAACAGCTCTTTGTTTGCTTCGGTGGCCACGCTAATGGGCATCCGGTCACGAAGCAGAGACTTCCTAAGTGGATAGTTGATTCTATTACACTAGCTAACTCTTCCTTGGGCCTGCAATGCCCCATTGGAGTATGAGCCCATTCAACTAGAGGCGTCGCCTCTTCTTGGGTGTGGTCCATTGCAGAAATTTGTGCGGCGGCCGGTTGGGCCTCGCCGTCCACATTTGCTAGGTTTTACAACCTGGATGTCCCTGCCTTACAGGCTAGGGTTCTTTCTGCATAACTGACTAGCACTTGCACGCACAAACCTATCAGAGGATTTACTTGTGCACTCTCGGCCCTCATGGGTGCCGGGGCTGTGCAAATCTTCTGGAATGATCACTCAGGCCGGGCATAACCTCTGTGAGCTTAGCCCGTTCGCCTTGGGAGGTGTTTGCTATTCTTGTCCCCTTGGTCCCTGAAGTGCCTAGGGCAAGGGTACACATGTAGTCGTTCCTCTGCCAATAGCACAGCGTGATTGTACTGGTTCCCATAGCGTCTTAGCAGACGCAATACGAGTGAAGTATCGATAGGGAACATACTCGGTTACAAATGTAACCTTAGTTCCCTGAGATACGGGAACGAGTACTGCGTTGCTAGCCGTGCTATGCAGCTGCACGACTTAGTCGTCGCTTCAGTTGAAGTAACCTGACCTTCGCCCTAACCTAGGGCAAAGAGGCCGCTTATAAAGCCAGATGGCCCCGCCCATTCTGGCGTGCTTGGGCGGGCTTCTTGGCCATAGGTTCGTGCAGCACCGCTGCCGAGCCATTGGTTAGTTTTTAAAGTATACTGCATAAAGTGAACCAATGGCCGCGCAGTTACACTGCGTTATTAAAAAAGGCTTCGGTTTAAGAGAAAAAAGGACTTTTCCCCATAGCGTCTTAGCAGATGCATTACTCGTTCCCATATCTCAGGGAACCCAGGTTACGTTTGTAACCAAGTACGTTTCTCTCTTCTTGTGTTCAGATGCCTGTGGTCTCACACTGGATCCAAACACAGCAAACACTCGTCTCATTCTGTCTGATGAGAACAGGAAAATCACATGTGTGAAAGATCATCAGCCGTATCCTGATCATCCAGAGAGATTTGATGAGTGTCATCAGGTTCTGTGTGTTGAGAGTCTGACTGGACGCTGTTACTGGGAGGCTGAATGGAGTGGACGTGTTAAAATATCAGTGTCATATAAAGGAAT
>NW_015548275.1:98586-104715 GCF_001515605.1 Sinocyclocheilus anshuiensis
AGGAAAGGAGGGACTAATGACTGTTGGTTTGGATCCAGTGACAAATCCTGGAGTCTGTACTGCTCTGATAACAGATTCACTGTCCGTCACAATAACAACAGAACTGTTATACCTGCCATCCGTTCATCCTCTAAGAGAGCAGGAGTGTATGTGGACGTGTCGGCCGGCACTCTGTCCTTCTACAGCGTCTCTGACACACACACACTCACACACTTACACACATTCAACACTACATTCACTGAACCCCTCTGTGCTGGATTTAGGGTTTATCCTGATTCCTCAGCGTCTCTGTGTGATCAAACGATAGAGAGACTCTCTGTAAATCCTCTTTCTGATGTTCACATGCACACAAACTCATCAAATCTCACGTCATTACATTTGTATTAAAAAGAAAAGTTCACAAATGAAATGTTATTTAAATGTTACTGCTGTGAGTTATTATTTTAATAAATGCAAAATGCTTAAAAACACTAACTTAATTAGATGAATACATGGCTTTAATAAATAGAATATTGATTACGGTCACACAACAGAAGAGGACAGAAAGTTAAGTGACATATAAAGAGAAGTTTATTGAACGGCTGACAGCACAAGAACGAGAATGAAGTAACGGTAAGTATGGCAGTTCAATGGAAATGGATATGGCTTAGCTGAATGGTAACTGAATGTCTTTCTTTCTTACAGATGTAGGAACGAACACACGGATGGCAGGTAGTAGATGACTGAAGACAGGATCCTGGACTGTAAGTGATATACAGGTGAGTAGCAGGTAAGGTCTCTGTAGTGTAGGAACGACGAGACCAGACAAAGGAGTGCAGGTTGTGTGTGTCTTTATAGTGAGTGTTGATGAGGAGGTGCAGGTGTGGTGAATCAGAATCCTGGGGAGAGTGAACGAGTGGGCGGATGTAGTGTTTGACAAAAACACAATTTTCTCAGATTTTTGTTCAGAATATTGCTTTTTTTATTAAACTTGCACATATTCAAGTGTTGATAAAAAAAATAATGAAGTCAGATTTTTTTTTTTTTTTTTTAAGCAGAGGCTTTTACATGGAAACAGTTTCAAGAAAATTATTATTATTTTTTTAAATGCTGGTGGTGGCTGGCAACTTAAAAAAAAAAAAAAAAAAAAAAAAAAAAACCCCTGTTATTTTTCTGTCTGCACTGATTTAACACTTGATTCACTAAATTAATTCTGTTTTTTTAATTCTGAATTCTGAACACTCACAGTATCGCTGCTGAACACAGTTGAACTCTGCTGTAACTCTGCTGCCTTGGTCACTAGAAAATCTGCATCAGCATCTCTTCTTCTGAAATGAAGATGTCTTTTCTGCTTTATTAGGTGTCCAAGATCTTTATATGACAGGAGCAATACAGCAGCTCTCACTCAAATATCTCTAGCAAATAACATTCACCTCACTGTCTGCTGAGTTTAATTTATACATTTACATTAATATAGTTTTTTTTATAATGTGAAACTAGTCTTTTGACATTTTATATGAGGCTCTTACTCTAAAAGGTTTGAGTTACAAAGAGAATCAATATTTCTGTAACAGAATTTGTGTTAATTTAAATAAGCCCAGACCCCAACAGCCTAGAAGTGTTAATTATTTAACCCTTTATTTAAAAATTTTTGTAAAAAAAACAGCCACATTTTAACAGTAACATTCTGTTTTCCATTAAAACAGTAATATACCATAGATTAGAAAACAGTGCATTCTGGGTAATACTGCAATATACTGTGAATTATCAGCTGCAGAGACTGTTTCAAATCACACCCTACTCCCTCACTCACTATTCCCTACATGAGTTTACTAATATAGTCCACCTGACAGAGAGAATGAACACTAACGAGTGAATTCAGACACTGATGAACAGCTGCTGGGAACAAGCAGATTCACTGAAGAAAAGAGAAACAAGAGAAACACAACTGCAGTTTTAAACAACTCCACAAACAGCTTTACCAGCTTCACTCGTTACTAACCAGTGTGACTTTATTTCTGTCAGACGTCTGCAGAATTATTATTATTATTGAGAATTGACAGAGGTTCAGATGCTGATGTTTTATTGTTTGGTTTGATGTCATTGTGGAGATCAGAGCTTGCTTTAGTTGGGCTCCTGACCCTTGACCTCTGAACACTAGATTCTCTATGGCTGCAGTAACTGTCATTAAGATATATTTGTTATGGCAAAATAAAGCCCAAAAGAAGTTCAATGGAGCTTATGAGCATAGCTAGCTAACCATGCTTTTGGGAAACGCAGCCCTGGTTAGTAATGTGAAGCTGGTGATGCTGATATAGGAGTTGTTTAATCAGATCTTGAGAGATTTAATGTCTTTAATTTCAGTTGATTTCATCAAAGGCTGTGGCTGAAGTCAGTTGTAGTTTTTTTCTTTCCTTCACTGATTCTGCTTGTTAACAGCAGCTGTTCATCGCTAATGCTCAATCATCATTTAACTAATCACACAATCATCTCATTAAATTCAACACTGCTTCAGTCTTACTCGAACACTCTGTAGTGTGCACACTTATAAGTGTTCATCTGAAACTAAGGACTTTGCTGTGGGGTTTAAAAGGTTATAGATCTAAGATGAAAAAAAAAGTATTTTAAAAGTAATAAACTGTAATTTATGGCAACAAACTGCAGAAAAACTGTAATTTACTGGCAACCCTGCTGCAGTAGATTACCGTAAAATCAAGAAAAAACAGCAATAATAAAAAAAAAAGTTATACAAAGTCATGAACTGATAAGGAGAATGAATCTGAAACTGAACTGTATTGATGTGTTTTCTGTTAGTTTAATTCATTAGTTTGGTGCTGAAGAGTAGAGCCTGTGCTTCAGTATCACTGATGTTCTGCTGCATGTGGCTTTATTTAAAGGCAGTGACTGTGGAGTTGCTGATACACTAATGATCTCTTTACTAAGTGCTTTAACACACACGTGTGCTATCGCTAGCTCACGACGAACTGCAAAGATCTGAGCAAAAGTCCTGTTTTTCTCTGGAAGAGTCAAGGATGTGATCTGTCCTTCCGCTGGCTCCTTGAGAATGACATGAGCTCCTCTTCATTTTGATCAATTTCACAGAAAACAAGACTTCTTATCTGGCATTTTGCTTCTCAAGTAAATGTATCTCTTTTTTTTTTTCTAAAGGCTTTAGACATCTGCACTGGAAAACGAGAAAATGCTGTAGAAGAGCTTTACCTTTAGAAGTAACTGTTCATAAACCTGTCTGCAGTATCTGTATCATGAATGCAGCTGTCAGTTTTTCTTTCTTTATTGTCTTTTCATATCTAGACTTTCTGAGATGTTTTCACTGTATTTTAGAGCGTTGTCCTCTGCGCTTCATCCTTCAGTGTCCAGCGCCTCTGCAACAGCTAACTAAGCTCATGGAAATCAGCTGATGGAAATTATGCTCCTGAAATATGAACCTGCTCACTTGGCTCCTCATTTGGCAAAATGTCCGGGATTCCTGTGTAAGGAGACACAGCCTGCTCCCTCGGGCGAGGATGATGAAACACTACGTCCAGAGATAATGTAGTCCAGCTGGGTCATGATCTGTTGTCATTGGTGTCAATTGATCTAATTATCCTGAAACTTTCGTGATCTAAACGTGAAATATTTTTCACCAGTTTCCATAAAAACTATGCATCAGGAGAAATGCAAAAGTTATTCATCATTTTGAGCAGTTGTATGAGTTATATTTAGATCATTGTGCTCATCAAGTCGTCTCAAATGTAATGTGTGAGGTGCATTTTGAAATGGTGATACTTTGATGTAAAATTGTGTCAATTTCAACAGGTGATTTTAGTTCAGTGAACAAATTATCTTAGGTTTATGTGTATTGAATTCAAGCAATTGTAAAAAAAAATAAAAATAAATAATGTTAAGGGTTTTGAAAAATGTGCGTTTTGATCATCGTAACATGCAGTGAACATACAGAAAGCTTTAATGCATACAAAGAAGATGCTTAAAAAGAAAAAGTCACTAAACACTGAGAGTGTCTTTATGCTGATTTCAGCTCTGAACACAGAAAGCAAACAGCGTTCCTGCATCAGACAAACACTGACACGACTACAGAACTAAAAACTCTACAGAAATGTGCAGTGTATGTTAATTATCTGCAAACACTTTCATTTAGAAATTATAAATGGAAGGAAGTGGAAAGTAATGAACTGAAATAGGAAATAAGCAGATGGATGTAGGTAAGGCTTTAAGTTTTTACGTGAGACTAATAAAGCATCAGCTGAATGTGTTTGATCATTTCTGGCTAGTATGAAGCTTAAATGTCTTGCATGGACGGGGTTTATTTTGCTGACGCTCGAGGCCAATAGCATTGACATCACATATAGGAAAGATCATGGAAAGAATGATTACGGGAAGATGAGCATTTTATTTGGAAAGTAGAGGAGTTTTATCAGCTCATCCGAGTGGTTTCAGGAACTCTGTGGACTCTATTATGTCTGGAAACAGACTTTCAGAAAGCTCAAGTCAATAAAGAGTCAGAAATGGCAGTTTTCTTTGACCTCAAAACAGCAAATGATATGGTTTGGAAAGAAGGATTAATGATTAAACTAGATATGATAGCAATAGCAAACAGAACTTATAATTGAATTAAAGACTTCTTATTTGATCAATTTCTTCAAGTCAGAATTGGGAAAGTCTTCAGGAAGCTATATTACTAGATAACGGCATTAGTTATGATAAATATGATGCATTTTCTCAAGCTCAAGGAGTTATTGGCCGATCATCGATGGAGCCTTGTGGAAAAGGGGAAGGAATATTAATCATATTACATGAAAAATGATCATATGCAGTAGAAAAAAACCCCCAAACACTAATGTTGACTAGGAAAGGAGGCATTGAAACACAGATAAAGATGTTAAAGTCTTTAGGTTTCTGTGTGTGTGGTTTGATGCAAAGTTACCGTGGAATGAAGATCTTCATAAGACGGTCAGTAAATGCAGAAAGATTGTAAATGTGATGAGACGTCTAACAGGGTCAGAATGAGGAGCGATTATAGATCTGCAATGAACAATATTCATACAGCACTGATTAGATCATTCTCCAACAGTGAAGGAGCTGAACAGAAGTGGAGAGAAGAGACATAGATCAGAAAGCATGTTGTTTGTAGAGACTCATGTTCAGCGTTAATGTCACTGCAGTCACAGCAGACGGGATACAGTCAATGAAATATAACAACATCTGTACAAACACTTTGAAACGCTTCGAAGACTTAAAGTTCAGTCATTCATCAGTGGACCACTCCCAGCAAGGGCAATTAATATGTTTTCACGTTTGATTGGGCTGAACACATGGCTACAAAGAATCTGCAGCTTAAAAGAGTCAATTTCATCAACAACTTCAATCTTTTCTGGGGCCATAGACAACTGTTTAAACCGGATAGCCTCCACCTAAACAAACTTGGTGCAAGAGTGCTAAAGGACAACATCTACTTCTCCCTCCGTCATCCTTCAGCAGTGTGTGCCAAACTACTCAACCTGAATGGCACACACACACCTGGACAGAGTGACGACAGGCCTTCATATCAGCTTCCGAGTCATCATGTGGTTGACACATCCAACACGGACACTGATAACACCACACAGCCACAACAAGCACTGCTCATGGAAACTATTCCAGCTGAGCCCTGCCCACAGAGCTCATCACAGACAGACTGTGACGTATCAGAACAGCTCCAAGACTCAGCATCCAAGGACGACTTTCTGGAAAACAGCCAGGGAAGCCAGGACAACATATCACAGCCACCAGAAACAACAGAGCCAGAGCCCCGCTCACCAGACACATTATTCCTCTCTCCAACATCTCCACTTCTAAGCTTCTCACAGAAAATGGAGGAACTGGTTTATGCTGGGACCAGACTCTCCCACTCTTTTGCTGCAAGCCCCCAGATATCAACTAAAAAAACACCAAAGCCTGTGGGCCCAGCTCGTCCTCCTCCTGTGAGAGCTCTCTGGCCGCTGCCACAGCGCCAGGGCCCAAACCCTCCATCTGCTGTAGGTGAACCAAAAACAACTGATAGCAGCTCTCAGTGATATGTGTTGGGTCCCCGCTATAATAGCAGCAACATTCACAAATGTTTACAGAACAAGCGGGAACCCAGTGTGCCTGTAG
>NW_015548275.1:105499-107883 GCF_001515605.1 Sinocyclocheilus anshuiensis
CAACGTTAACAACAGGAGGATGGAGGACGCTGTGATCGGAGCTGTGTTTTTGTTGTGTCTCGCGGGTTTCACAATAATGGACATGGAAAGTCGACGTATACGTAAAGCGATTGAAAGAACGGAAAGGAGGACTAAGAATCTCCAACGACAACTGGCAGTGCTACATTTGCTACAAGTGCCTGCACTTCAGCGTCCGTCCATCTATCGCTGTTCTCCATACTTGCGAAATAAGTTGACACAATGTTTACAGTATGTTTACACTGCGTTTTAAATCATGGTGGGTGAGGGCGTTTTCATACGCGTTTGGCCAATCAATGTCTACTTACGTCACGATTAGTACCAGTTGTGCTGGTTAGACCCTGCTCCAGAGTAGGAGCTAATTTGGTTCTCGGAAAAGGCAGTCCGGTACTAAAATCGCACCCAGTTCCGGCGGTGCGAAAACGCCAAAAAGTGGGTAGTTCCACAATTAGTTCTGGTACTATGAAAAGGTTCCTGCGGTGCGAAAGGCCCTATACTCTACATTTACTCATCAGTAGAGGTCTAAACATTTCATCCATTGTTATTAAGGACGTAGCACTATCTGATCACTTCTGTATTTTTTTTTTTTTGATATATTGATCTCTGCTACCACTGAATCTAGATCTATCTCTGTCAGAAAGAGATGCATTAACGAGAACACTAGTGTGCTATTTATGGAGGCTATATCTCTAACACCAAGCATGTCTGCAGACTCTGTCGATCTTCTCCTTGATTCCTTTAACTCAAAAGTGAATAATGTTATTGATGACATTGCTCCTGTAAAAGTCAGCAAGAAGACTGGCAGACAGAAATCAGCTTGGAGAAAATCAACAGCAGTACAGAGTAGACAATGCAGAAAAGCTTTCCAGTTTTGCTGGAAATTGCATTATAATAATTTTTTAAGAAAGGTGTTTTGTTGTTTTTTTTTGTGTTTTTTTTGATAATGGGTAAATTCTGATCCACACTTCAACATAGCAGCGATAATGCACCTTAACCTTGGTACCACCCGCCATGAAACTGAAGAAGAAGAAGAAGAAGAAGAAGAAGAAGAGGCGGAGTCTTCTGCGCATGCGCATGCTTCACTCCGGTGTCGAAACCGAAAGTAAACGCGAAGATTTTGAAGACTCATCATAGACATCACATTAAGGTGAGTTCATTTATCGGCTTATGATATTATTTCATATGATTCGTGTCTCGGATATATGTGTGTTATTCCCGATATTTAAACTTTTAACAGCATTTAGTGGTTTGTGGCGCATGCAATAATGGAAGAATCGCTCAGGTTTATAATGATATCGAGCTCTAGAGTTTCTGCTTTTAGCTGAGATTAATTCACAGACTCTTTACAGTCGGAAATATAGGCTACCAACGGAGGAAATACAGACTGAACCAGAAACACGTGCGGTGTAGCAGTTCCCCTTCTCCTTTACGCAGTCATACTACACGTCTTGCGTAGTTACCACAAAGAGTACAGAAGACCAAGACAGTCTATTTTAAAGTCTTCCCTTTTCTCACAAAACCTTTTGCTCTCTAGAAACCATGCCACTTTCGGTTGAAAATATTTTAAGTTCAAGTGTTAGCATTATTAACACTGAATTAATACCAACATGTGAAATTAAATGAATGACAGAAAAATTAGGACTGTTGGACAACATATAACAGGAATATAACAGCTTGACTGTAAACTGTTTTTGCAGTATTGTCTTATAGTAATGTCTGTTAAAGGAAGACTGTAAACAAAACAAAAACACACACACATGTACAGCCACTTCGCCAAAATGGTTTAATTATTGAATTATGACAGAGACACAGCAATGCATCATGTTCTAATCTAGATCATGTTTGTATTGTGTTCCAGTGGATTAAAACGTACAATATATATTTCAGACCTAGTGGAGTAATAGTAACTAATAATATAGTAAGTAATTGTAAATGTGTAAAGTTGCATAAGCTCATTACTTAGCCATATAAATCATTATTATGGTTTCTATGGCTAGGACCTGCAGTTCCTACAAGGATTTGAGTTTACTACTAGATTAAAAACAGTTAAAGGTAGCAGGTGCATAAAACAGCACTACGTCCCACTTCAAAACACACAATAATTTACACTTTTGTGTAGTGCTGGGTGGTATGACCAAACATTTATATCACGGTATTTTTCAAAATGATACTGGTTTCACGGTACACAACGGTATTTTTTTTCATGCATGACCGGGTGACATGTCTACCAGAGTAGACAGTTAGGGTAGGTTTAGGGTTAGTAGAATAAGTTGACAAAGAAAGTGTTAAGTGTTAGTAAGCAGACAGTCTACTAATACTCTACTAACTGCTAGTTGACATGTAGTTGCAAAGTTACTTACTGTTAA
>NW_015548275.1:107976-108443 GCF_001515605.1 Sinocyclocheilus anshuiensis
ATGACGGTATTTTTTTTTTTCATGCATGACCGGGTGTTAACCATATTTTCTACTGATTGAGAGGAAATACTGCAGTATATTGACTTAGAATGCCCTATTTTACTTTCATGATGAGTGAATATTGTCAAAAAATACCACACTAAATAGTGACTAAACACGACCCCTTTTACCCCTTTTAACAGGAGTCACTCTCATTTATAATCGTGGCATCGTCTGATAAAATCAACATGCATCTACACCATCTACACTCTATGCTGTTGTTTTGGCTATATTACTTTTTTGTCTCATGCAGCGCACTGCCTGCATCTGAGTAACTAAAAAAAACAACAAACAAAAAAGTGCATGTGATATTAACAGACGAACTACGCTCATATTTATAATTCCAAACAATCAGTAAGCGACAGGTGCTAGGAAATGCTGTTTTGTACTCATTTATTGACGAGTCGGCTGCGGTGCGGCCAACTGAA
>NW_015548275.1:109395-111076 GCF_001515605.1 Sinocyclocheilus anshuiensis
AGAACAGACGCCGAGAGAGGCGACACTTCTCCGGGAAAGTCAGACCTCGTGTTCACGGGACAGCACTGGATCCAACTGAACCATAGCTAAGGTTTATCCAAAGAAGCCGCTAGGTTTGTCAGTATGAATATTCTAT
Source organism: Sinocyclocheilus anshuiensis (assembly GCF_001515605.1). NCBI lineage: Eukaryota > Metazoa > Chordata > Actinopteri > Cypriniformes > Cyprinidae > Sinocyclocheilus > Sinocyclocheilus anshuiensis. The sequence goes on from NW_015548275.1 coordinate 109,532, forward strand.
GGAAAAAAGCCGCTAAAAGGGTCTGAAAGTTGCTAAATCTAGTGCTAAAGTCGCGCTCGTGTGTGTGAGACGCGGGAGCTGATGGAAGCGGGCAGTGGATATTTGTGGCGGTCAATGTGGATATTGTGGATGAGTTCTTCTGTGTCATCATGTTCTATTAGTTCTACAGCTTCAGTTTCAGAACTTTCACGCTTAGTAACACATACAGCTGTTCCCTCACCACAGTGCAACAGTGAAAAGAGACCCCTTTCAAACAGAGTCGCGTTCCGAGCGTTGTTTAAGCGACATACACCGGTATTGCGGTATTTTAAAAATTCATATAATAACAAGAATAAACACCGGTATGAACCGGTATACCGCCCAGCACTACTTTTGTGAATAATTACCAGTCAGGGTCTTTGGGAAAACGATGAAAGATCATATTTTTACTGTCACACTGATAGTTTTTGCAGTGGTTTGTGTTCTTTTATTCCATGTTGACCTCTCTTTTGTTGTTATTCTGTCTATTTCTGTATATCTGTGCTGTTGTCCAGTTGGACTTTTCACCCCAAAATGGCGGCCGCGCTACCGAAGCGCCACCTAGTGGCTGCTACCCAAAAAGCATCAGAGTTTCACCTCTTGGTCTTCCATACTCTTTGGTTACCATACGTATTATCAGAACTAACGTACTCATGAAGCGCGACTGGATGTACGGGAAGCAAAATGGTTCGGAAAGTACCGTCTTTTCTCCGAAACTTGAAAATGGATTTGAAAAGCGAGGTTTCCCCTACTTACAACTGATATAAACATAATGTTTGAGGCTTTGGTTATTACGCACAAGTCTCTAGCACAGGCCTATTTGAAACACAATGTCTGTCAGATGTGTTTTTAAATGTCGCTTAATTTTATGATTGAAATAAACATAGCACATTATACACGCTGGAAAATTTAAGAATGGCTTCAAAATTCAATTAGATTTATTGCAAGAAAAGCATTTGTATTCTTTTTCTGTGGATGGATTATTAACACAAATCATATGGAACCATCGCCCACAGTCGTCACAGGAAATCTGTAAAAATAATAATAATAAAAAAATGTTAGCAACATTGTCAGCAGTTGTGCTAGTCTATCAGGGATCAACGCTAATGATTTTTTCTACTGGCCAGTGGTTCAAATTTTTACTTGCCCTGCCACAAAAAATAAAATAGTTGCTGTTATCATTGTTTTTGATCTGTTATCTTGTATTCTAATAAATAAGCTTATATGACACCAATATTTTAGATACCAATTGAATTTTACAGTTCTCTATTTCAATTTCGATACCACAGCAAAAATCACTAGGCAAACATAAATATAAAGTTTAAACATTATTAAAGACAAGGCAGCCAGTAAATAAGAACAAATGAACAAATTACAAGTAATAGCACAATTAAATAGGCAGCCTATAGCACAAAAATAGAAATTAATTGATGCTTTAGGTTTTTATGTTTGTAGATGTTCAGGTACAGAAATTGAAATCACATAAAATAACATTTGCATATTCTTCACTCTGTGTTGCACCTTGAT
>NW_015548275.1:112195-115918 GCF_001515605.1 Sinocyclocheilus anshuiensis
GACAGGTGCTTGGAAACGCTGTTTTGTACTCATTTATTGACGAGTCGGCTGCAGTGCTTCTCTGCCGCTCACTGCACAGAACAGACGCTGAGAGAGGCGACACTTCTCCGGGAAAGTCAGACCTCGCGTTTGCGGGACAGCACTGGCGAAATCTTCCAACTGAACCATAGCTAAGGTTTATCCAAAGAAGCCGCTAGGTTTGTCAGTATGAATATTCTATGGAAAAAAGCCGCTAAAAGGGTCTGAAAGTTGCTAAATCTAGTGCTAAAGTCGCGCTCGTGTGTGTGAGACGCGGGAGCTGATGGCAGCGGGCAGTGGATATTTGTGGCGGTCAATGTGGATATTGTGGATGAGTTCTTCTGTGTCATCACGTTCTATTAGTTCTACAGCTTCAGTTTCAGAACTTTCACGCTTAGTAACACATACAGCTGTTCCCTCACCACAGTGCAACAGTGAAAAGAGACCCCTTTCAAACAGTGTCGCGTTCCGAGCGTTGTTTAAGCGACATACACCGGTATTGCGGTATTTTAAAAATTCATATAATAACAAGAATAAACACCGGTATGAACCGGTATACCGCCCAGCACTACTTTTGTGAATAATTACCAGTCAGGGTCTTTGGGAAAACGATGAAAGATCATATTTTTACTGTCACACTGATAGTTTTTGCAGTGGTTTGTGTTCTTTTATTCCATGTTGACCTCTCTTTTGTTGTTATTCTGTCTATTTCTGTATATCTGTGCTGTTGTCCAGTTGGACTTTTCACCCCAAAATGGCGGCCGCGCTACCGAAGCGCCACCTAGTGGCTGCTACCCAAAAAGCATCAGAGTTTCACCTCTTGGTCTTCCATACTCTTTGGTTACCATACGTATTATCAGAACTAACGTACTCATGAAGCGCGACTGGATGTACGGGAAGCAAAATGGTTCGGAAAGTACCGTCTTTTCTCCGAAACTTGAAAATGGATTTGAAAAGCGAGGTTTCCCCTACTTACAACTGATATAAACATAATGTTTGAGGCTTTGGTTATTACGCACAAGTCTCTAGCACAGGCCTATTTGAAACACAATGTCTGTCAGATGTGTTTTTAAATGTCGCTTAATTTTATGATTGAAATAAACATAGCACATTATACACGCTGGAAAATTTAAGAATGGCTTCAAAATTCAATTAGATTTATTGCAAGAAAAGCATTTGTATTCTTTTTCTGTGGATGGATTATTAACACAAATCATATGGAACCATCGCCCACAGTCGTCACAGGAAATCTGTAAAAATAATAATAATAAAAAAATGTTAGCAACATTGTCAGCAGTTGTGCTAGTCTATCAGGGATCAACGCTAATGATTTTTTCTACTGGCCAGTGGTTCAAATTTTTACTTGCCCTGCCACAAAAAATAAAATAGTTGCTGTTATCATTGTTTTTGATCTGTTATCTTGTATTCTAATAAATAAGCTTATATGACACCAATATTTTAGATACCAATTGAATTTTACAGTTCTCTATTTCAATTTCGATACCACAGCAAAAATCACTAGGCAAACATAAATATAAAGTTTAAACATTATTAAAGACAAGGCAGCCAGTAAATAAGAACAAATGAACAAATTACAAGTAATAGCACAATTAAATAGGCAGCCTATAGCACAAAAATAGAAATTAATTGATGCTTTAGGTTTTTATGTTTGTAGATGTTCAGGTACAGAAATTGAAATCACATAAAATAACATTTGCATATTCTTCACTCTGTGTTGCACCTTGATTTTTCATAGCCATTTGAAATTAGAGGCAACCACTGCATTTTAATCATGAATTGAAAAAAAGTGCAATGTTTGATTTATATTAGACTGTATAATTTCAAAATCTGAAGCAAAAACAGAATAACCTGACTTTAGCTTTGTGAAATTATGCTACAGAAAACATCTGCACGAAACAGAAACAGCCCCAAATGACGCACTATGCACTTATGCACTCAGTCGTGTGGTGTATGAATTTAGTATCGTCCCAAATGGAATACTAACGTTTTTTTGCTAACCGGAAATTCAAAACGTTTCCCAGTCGACGGCATGTGACGTATAGCGGATGTAAAACAAGGCCAAACTATTTGTTTTGCTACCAAAGATGAATTTATACTTTTTATTATTTACATTAATAGTACCCGTCATGACAAGCACAATCCCAGGCACCGTCAGGAGAATGTTGCTTGCCCGATCCAAAATAAATATAGTAAGTTATTGTTGCGGCTGCTGGAAATGTAAACATGAGTATAGTGCCCCACAGTGGCAGAACGTAGCAGCAGCCTTAATTTAATGCTAATTTTGAATTTCTTCTTTTCCCACTTCCTTTTTAACGCCGAGCAAATATTTAAAAAACCAGACCCAATTTTACTCAATTTGTTAATTTTCGAGGTGTTTAAAATAATGCAAAAAAACATTGTAAAGATAATTTTTTATTCCTTTTGTAAAAAAATATTTATTCCTGCCAACACAAATCAAATAGCGATAAATAACATGATCATCAATCAAATATATCTGAAATATATTTTAGTGAGAGAGACCAAGCCAACACTGCCAGCTGAGCAACACTGTTCCCATTCTGGCAGTGTATTTTGATGGCATTAGTGATCTCCGCCCTGACTTTCGTCTGTCGAGACGGTGATACAGTTGCTTAATGACAGCCCTGGGAGAAGAGTGTGACCATGGCTGGGGCCCTGTGCTGGAGACACTTGTGTTCCTGTTTTGGTTAGCAAGTGCCACTTCATATCGAGTGGTTGCCAGGGTTTTTCCCATCCCTCGCTCTACTGTACACAGAGCCATCCACAACGTCAGCAGGAGAATCTTCCTTCTGCTGATGACCTACCTTCATTAGGTGATGGATTTGCCAGGCTTGCTGGGTCTGCCATCTTCAATAATGTGGTGGGCAGCATTGATGGATGTCATGTGCGTCAGTAGCTGACGCCCTTTGCTACTTAAACAGAAAAGTATTCTATTCAATCCAATCTCAGGCAATCTGTGATCACACAGGCACATTTCTAGATGTGTTTATAGGGTTCCCTGGGTCTGTGCATGATGCTAAAACATAGCCCCATCTTCCACCAGAGGCTTTATCCTCCCCCTGTGTGTCCCAGCCAATTAAATGAATGACCCCCTACAGACACCCTCTACACACACTGGTTCAGCAGGCTTTTAACCACCACCTGTCAAAAGCACGTAGTGGTGTAGAGCGGGCTTTTGGGGTTCTGAAAACCAGGTGGCGCTCTTATCTTCCTGAAAGCCCTTGAGGTTGACCCCCTGTATGCACCCGAGGTTGTGGCCTGCCGCACAGTTCTGCATAACATCTGTTTAACAGATGGAGACTTCATAGATGCAGATGAGGCAAATGACAGCATTGATGAGGATGAACCAAGTGGCAACCTCCCGCTGTCTCTCGCTTGAAGCCAACACGGAAGTGACTAAAACTGCAATTCATCAACTGGCCGCTAGAGGCTGGCTCCAAAAGGGAGTCAGTCACATGGACTCCCCATGTTAAAATGCCCAACTTTACAGCAGAAAAAAAACATGTTTACAGCCTGGTACAAAAAGTGCTTTTGGTCTATATAGCTAATTTTGCCCTTCATGACAACTGTGAGGGGGGTGAATTTTTTATAACTCATCCGTTTAAATCATATTAAGCCTTAAAGTTCTGCATAATTAAGGGCGTGGCCACTTGAGTGACAGGTGGA
>NW_015548275.1:116176-117037 GCF_001515605.1 Sinocyclocheilus anshuiensis
ACACTGGAAATCTGGCAATTAGATGTTTTAATGAAAATGATCTCAAACTTAATTTTTACCACTATTTTGAAGTTATTGTAGGTACTCTGCCTTTGCACTGTCTGCAAAAAATGAGATGTCACACCAAGGCAAAAGGCAGTAGCTTCCACATTATATACAATATTTGGGTGCTGATCACCATTTACAGAATCATTATAGTAACATCTGTATAAAATCTAGTGATCATTGGCTAGGCTATAACATATAGTAATGTAATTAAAAAAAAATTTCTGATCGTAACAACCAGACAAAAATTTAGACGTGAGTGGATACCGTTTTGCAACTAATTTATTTGCAATGTTTGCTAACATTAAAGGATGCAAGACATACTTGGCCCAGGGCCGGAGTGGGACTCATTTTAAGCCCTGGAGTTTCTTGCCTTAGACTGGCGCACTTTGTTTTTTTTGTTTTTTTTACTGGCCTTTTCAGTGCCACCTTTGCGCTATCTATTATTTTTTGCTAGCATATCTCCAACAATTACTTTTTTTTTGAGCAAGGTTCCGCTGTCTTGGGAGTCAAAAGATGATTACATCATCATTGCCAATTAACATAAGAAATTGAAAATAAAGGGACAATCTTTATCTTATTCTTTAAGAAAATAGTGTTTATTCTTGTAGAAAATAAGTGTTTATTCTTTATTCTTTTAAGGGACGTTCCAAATATTTGTACTGTACCATAATGTAGGCCTAAGTCTGCCTGCAGTTAAAAAGTTCTCAGAAATAATCACAATTGTTTTGCTTAACCTATTTATGTACAATTATTCTAAAAAATACTTTTAATGTCATACAAAAAATGTCATCGGCCTGAGTAAATTGTACCATT
>NW_015548275.1:119124-150133 GCF_001515605.1 Sinocyclocheilus anshuiensis
ACTCATCCGTTTAAATTATATTAAGCCTTAAAGTTCTGCATAATTAAGGGCGTGGCCACTTGAGTGACAGGTGGACTGCAGCTCTGCTCCAGAGTGTAAAACTCGCTAGACTGTGAAGTTAGAAAAATGGCTTTAAAGATTTTTATTTGTCCAGAAAAAAAAATAATTATGGGTAGGACACTGGAGATTAGATGTTTTAATGAAAATGATCTCAAACTTAATTTTTACCACTATTTTGAAGTTATTGTAGGTACTCTGCCTTTGCACTGTCTGCAAAAAATGAGATGTCACACCAAGGCAAAAGGCAGTAGCTTCCACATTATATACAATATTTGGGTGCTGATCACCATTTACAGAATCATTATAGTAACATCTGTATAAAATCTAGTGATCATTGGCTAGGCTATAACATATAGTAATGTAATTAAAAAAAAATTTCTGATCGTAACAACCAGACAAAAATTTAGACGTGAGTGGATACCGTTTTGCAACTAATTTATTTGCAATGTTTGCTAACATTAAAGGATGCAAGACATACTTGGCCCAGGGCCGGAGTGGGACTCATTTTAAGCCCTGGAGTTTCTTGCCTTAGACTGGCGCACTTTGTTTTTTTTGTTTTTTTTACTGGCCTTTTCAGTGCCACCTTTGCGCTATCTATTATTTTTTGCTAGCATATCTCCAACAATTACTTTTTTTTTGAGCAAGGTTCCGCTGTCTTGGGAGTCAAAAGATGATTACATCATCATTGCCAATTAACATAAGAAATTGAAAATAAGGGACAATTGTGATTCTTTATCTTATTCTTTAAGAAAATAGTGTTTATTCTTTAAGAAAATAAGGGACAGCATAAGGGACGTTCCAGATATTTGTACTGTACCATAATGTAGGCCTAACTGCCTGCAGTTAAAAAGTTCTCAGAAATAATCACAATTGTTTTCCTTAACCTATTTATCTACAATTATTCTAAAAAGAATTTTAAATGTCATACAAAAAATATCATCGGCCTGAGTAAATTGTACCATTATAGAATTGTGACTTCACACATGTAATTGAGGTGAAAATACTGTGAAATTACAAATGGCATGAAATTTGAAAATCTAACAACTGAAGGTCTATGAAACGTCAGTCAATCAAGCATTTATTTATTTATTTTTTAAATAATGGCACTTAAAGTTTTGATCTAAAATATTATTGCAACTATAGCCTTTGAATGAATGAAAATGCATATTTTTCAATTAAAGAAAACTTAAGAGAGTGTGGGCCGCTTCTGGTGCTTGGATTTTTACTTCAATAATGAGGTCCAAGTTTAAGAATAGCCTACGCAAGAAAGAAAATAAGGGACGTTCCAAATATTTGTACTGTACCATAATGTACTTCACACGTGTAATTGAGGCAATGAAAATACTGTGAAATTACAAATGGTCTATACCATATGGTACAAACGTCAGTCAATCAAGCATTTTTTTTTTTAAACAATGGCACTTAAAGTTTTGATCTAAAATATTATTGCAACTATAGCCTTTGAATGAATGAAAATGCATATTTTTCAATTAAAGAAAACTTAAGAGAGTGTGGGCAGCTTCTGGTGCTTGGATTTTTACTTCAGTAATGAGGTCCAAGTTTAAGAATAGCCTACGCAAGAACTATATATATATATATTTTTTTTTGTAATGCATTTTTTCCCCTCTCTATTTAACAGCATTAACTTACAATGAAAGACCTCTTCCCTCGGGTAGATTAAATGTTTTCCTGCCGTGCTGGATGTTGGGCTCATGATCAATAAGTTGTTTGCATTCGCCCAAACTGATTTCATTGTTTCACAATTTCTGATATGAACTGGTGAAAATAATACTATGGCCTGTGAGAAAATAAATAAAAAGAGTGGGGCTGCTATGAGTGCAGGCAGCCTAGGAACAGCATAGTTCAACCCAGTGGCATGACAACACCGGCCCTCGCGGCCAAAAAACAGACCGGCCCACCGGGAATCCTCACGGTGCTCCCGTCTATCTAATTTGTTTGTCTAAAGAAGTGCCGACAGATGTATGAAACCCAAGTCACACCGTAATTTAAAAGCTCAGACTTTAATGTACAGTAAAAACAGGGGCAGAATACCGTATAACTCCAGGCTGGTACAGTAATACTGACGAACGGCTAAACAGATGCAGAGCACCGTAACTTAATTGGAGCGATCTAAAACAAAGTCAAAGAGCGGTAACTGATGATACGGTGTTCTGCCTTGGTTTCTCCTGGGCTTTTCTCCAAGATACTTATACACATGATCAAGGAGGTCATATATGTCCCAAAATTATCAATAACTCATTTCGATCAAAAACAAAGTTATGGTGTTTTGTCTTTGCACGGCAGCACTGCCGTCACCATAGACAGGCGTGGTTTCAGCAACTAGCGCCTCAGCTTCACCCACGTCCCGCCTTTTTGCCCATTTTCGATTATCCGGGAGTGACGTGCGGTGACGTGCTGCCAAGATGGCGGCGGTCGGCTCCACCCACTTTAGGCTTCAAAAATGCTCTTCTGAACCCTACGAGTGACGTCACGGACACTAAAGCGATTATCTCACGCAGCCATCTCCCGTCTCTCCTCTCTTCCCTCAGCAGAGCCTCTCGTTCTTGCCTCTCCTCCCGCTCCCTCTCCTGCATCTCTCGGAGGAGCTCATATAGGGAATCATTGGCCTCTATCCTCCTCCTTTTGGGGGTGACTCTAGGCTCCTCGCTCCTTTCATAAGTCAACACTGAGGGAGGTGAACACACTACTAGGGTTGGGTATCGATTGGGTTTTTTATGATACCGGTGCCAAATCGATACTTTTAAAACGGTACCGGTGCCTGAACCGATACTTTAAAAAAAAGAGCCACACAAAAAAAAAAACCGATGGATAACATTAAAGAACATTAGAAATATTTAAAATAAATATACATAGCATTCACATGCTCCTCGGATGCTCTCAGTTCCCGAGTTGTGCTTCCTTTACTCTAAGGCTAATAAATGTATTTCACGATCTGGGTCATTATTTCATACAAAACAATATTTAATACAAAACGACACATAATGTTTCTACTGTATCTCTGTCAATCACTCTGATATTTAGTTGAATTAGTGAATTGACTGAGTGCTGTCTGTCACCGTCTTTAATCAGTTCTGTGAATGACTGTATGGTATGCCACATGCACTGTAGCAACATGATCGTTTTATAAATTATGCGTTCATGTGTTAAGGGCTAGATTTTCGCTGGAGGAAACAGCTGTGGTGTGATGAGGGGTGAACGCAGTGAAAACTTTACAGTAGATGGGAAACCGATTGCTCCCTCGTGACCTTTTGTAAACTGTATTTATGACAAAGAACTTTTAAAAAATTTATTTTTATTTTTTGCAAATATGATTTATTCTGAAGCAATATTCTTATCAGTTTTCTATCAGCTGTGACATAAGTCTGAATGTTTTTTTATATTTAATCCAAGGGCATTTTTTACCTTTATAGAGGGCATTTTCCCTCTAACCTCATTAATACTTCATGTTTAATTTCTAATTGAACTTCATATGATGCGATTTCAATTGTTCCTTTCTCTTTGGAGTGTTACAAGCTCTTGGTGCATAAAGAAGATCTGTAAAGTTGCTTCCTTCGTCGATTGTCGTTCTCAAGCCCACCGCCTCTGCTCACTCTAGCCCCCGTGTGTTTCGTTGTGAAAGCGAAACTACTTAGTTTGGTCTTCCAAAAGAGGACACGACTAGAAATCATTGAGCAGTGTAGAGTAGCGCTTGTTGTTTGTTGTTTCTCCCATCACAAATGCAGACATGGTTTTATGTTTACGAGGCGCGATGCAACGCAACGCATAAAAAGACAGTATAAGTCATTATAATCTGTAATTATGTCCCCACTGGATGCAACAAATGCCTCGTTTATAATGTGTTTTAATGTTTTTGTCTCGTCGCTCCGGCCGGACAGGGCATCATCACAGTATGGTGAGGGACGTAACATTTCCGTCACACGCTTGAGGTATTCAGCCAATCACAACGCACTGGATAGCTGGCCAATCAGAGCACACCTCGCTTTTTAATATTCTACACCAATTTAATAAATAAATTTAAAAAAAGGTTACCCAGAGAACATCCGCAGAGTCATCAAATGTTTCTGCCTCCCCACAAAAGTAACACCGGTCACTTAGGTCATCTATGAGGTACAGTACAATGGACAAGGTATGATATTTTTTAGGTCAAATCTTCAAAACACTAATGAAAGTGATGCACAAAAAGCATGTCAGTAACATTTGTGGTAAAAAAAAAACATACCAGATTGGTCAAGCAGAGTTGATGCAATCTCCATTCTGAGTTGTGTTACGTCTTGTGGCGCATTGGAGAAGTCAATGTTGGTATTTTGCAAAATATGTTCTGCAAACTGGAAAAAGTTTAAAGAAAAAGAAAAATTAAACACAAATCCTCCTATTTCAATTAACATTTCATATGTCATAGGTCTTCAACCCTGCTCCTGGGGACCCACTGTTCTGCAAAGTTTATTTCCAACCTGCTTTAGCACACCTGGCCTCTGACTTGTCAAGTGATCCTGAAGACCTTGATTAGCCAGTTCAGGTGTGTTTGATTAGGGTTGGAGCGGAACTCTGCAGGAAAGTGGGTCCCCAGGAGCAATCACAACAAGAGAATATTAGTGCAAAAAGGGGATAAGGGAAAGCTCAAAGGAAACTGTTCTCCATCACAAACAAACCAATGGTGACACTCATTTACAATGCCCACTATGACCTCATAGTTTGCTGGGTCCACCTGAAAATAAAAATGTTATCAACACATTGCTAAGCAAAGCATCTAAGGCCTTTTGTACCGACAACACAAATTAATTTTACACATGGCCCGAACAAAATTAATATAAAAATTAATTAATAAAGCATTAATATATACAACAGACCTTGAGTCCCTGATATTTTCCATTCCACATGGCTGTTATAGCAAATGTGTCCATATGGAAGGCTTTCTCTGGTGAGGTCAAATTGTGCTGCCTCACTTTCAGTGTCAGATATGCATTTATTACCTTGGCAAACATTGGAAAATAAAACATTAATTCAAAATATTAATACACTACATGAAAACCTTATCTGACACAAAAAAACAAACAAACAAACAAACAAACAAACACATCAATAAAATATATACCTCACTCTCCAACTCCAACTTCCCAGGGCCGATCTGTAAAAAAATGGTAAAATAACTAATAGGGTCCCACTTTGGACAGCAGTACATGACTGTCATTTCCAGCCCAGGCACTTTTGATACCTACAGAAAAGAAAGCACTCACCACCTGACAAATATTAGAATTCAGACCAACATTGATCGATTACAACATGAGATTTTACATCAGCACTTACAGCTATGTACTGCCTCCTTGGCGTCAGCTGGTATAACTGTTGCTGTTGCCAGCGTAGTGGTGTGGGACACAGGAGAGGAAGTGGCATTGATAAATCCAGTGGAGACAGGGAAGAGGATGATTTGGGGGAGACACGGGGAGAAAGCTTTGGTGCAGTTCAGTGGTGTAACTACAGACAGTGCAGGCAGTGCAGCCGCACTGGGGCCCGTGCCGGGGGGGCCCGCAGCCCACGTGGGCCCTGCCCACATTGCAAGCGACTATATTAATATAAATTAATTATAAATGTACTAATAATAAAATACAATTAGTACCGAGATTCTTCACAGTACTGAATAAATACATAAATTCGCGTTGATTATTTGTGTGCTTTAGTGGTCTAGTGGTAGAGCTTTTGTCAAGCATTTCCGAGGTTCTGGGTTCTGTGTAGTTTTTTTTCTCTCATTAAATCCAAAGGTGTTCATCAGTAATTGTATATCGAGAGCAAAGACATGTTTGTGTGCATTTTATTTTGTGCTTTTACCAGAACAAAGCGTACGATCGTCTGTGTGAAGACTGCGCATTGTGCACGAGTGCCAAGAGAGAACTGATAACAGCAGCAACGAGCGTTCGCCATAACACATTCCAGCGATAGATCCCCTGTTATTTAACACAGACCAACGTTTTCAAATGGAGATGTTTCTTTAGGTACATCCGTGCGTGCCGCGAGATGTTGCAAAAAGTGGTGGGGGGTCGTGGGGACACACGTCCCACCCGTAAATAAAAATATAACAGAATGAATAGTCTTGTTTTATTTGTTATATGTCATTTCCACGACTTTCCAAAAGAGGAGAAAAATATTGAGATTGACATGTCAAATTTGCCGTCACTCCCTCAGGCGTTGTATAGAAACACCCTCGCAGCAGCGCTAATTATTTTTTGTCCTAACATTGTGATATGCTTGAACTGTTTTATATCTATATAATGATCTAGATAGTGAGGTCTACAGGTGTAGGTGAAGGGTTTTGTCCAGTTTCTTCATGTGGTCTTTTAAGTTGGGGTTCATCTAGAGTAAGTCTGTGGGGTATCCGGGGCATGTCTTCTTTAAATAATTTTAGGTGGTCTGTACTGATTTTGGAGTATATGTAACCCTTCTCATCCCTCAGATGTGCGCTCTTGTCTTTTAGGAGTATAATTTCATATGGTCCCACCCAGCTGCGCTCAAGCTTGCCCCCTTCCTCTGCTGGGTCCTTATGTTTTTCTGTAGTACCTTTTGGCCTTCAGAGAACGGTGCCTGATTTGCCACCCTCTGTCTCTGCTCCTGTTTTTTTTTTGGTTCTTAGACCAAACATTACTGCATCTAGGTACTCATCCCATTTTCCAGGTTGTGCATCCACGAGATTACACAAGGCTCTAGAGTCAGAACCAAAAGAAGTTGAAAGTTATCAGTAGCCTGATATATTACCTTGAATATTGTATTCCCACAAAGCCACCTGTTAATAAAGGTTCAGCTCTGAATGGTTCCATTTAGTTTTTCCACAAGCCCGTTAGTTTGTGGATGATATGGGGCACAGAGGCTTCTTTCCACACTGAGGAAGGCACAGAGTTCTTTATTGATCTGTTTGCAAAACATGCATAAGATTTGTAGGATTCTGATTTGCACAAAACATTTGGTTCATTGCATATTTTATGTACACAATTTTTCCATGCATACAAATTTGGTTCATTCAGCAAGCTACAAACCTGATTCTCAAACTCAGTGCCTTGGTCAGTGAGTATCCTCTTTGGTGCCCCAAACCTGTTAAAGAAATTGAAGATGCAGCGAGAGACAACTGCAGCAGTTTTATTTGGAATCACATAAGCCTCTGTCCATTTTGTGTAATAGTCAACCAGGACACAGATGTACTCATTTCCTTTGTTGGTCCTGGTGACTTTCCCCACTAGGTCCATACCCAGCAGTTCCAGAGGCTTGTCCACCTTAAACAGGAAAATAACAGCCTGCTGAAAAGGACAGCCTGCTAAATTGGCACTGGGCACACTGCAAACCCTGATATTCAGAAATAAGCACATGAGAAATGCAATCTAAAACAATCCATTTGTATCTCACAGCAAAGGTGAAAGGAATAATTTTATATTAACCCATTTATCAATGTCCACCCCCATTCCAGGCCAGTAGAATCTGGCTAAAATGGCAAGCTTTGTCTGTTCTGTTCCGCAGTGTGCTCTATAGGGGCTGGCATGGTATGGCAATTCTAAAAAGATTTGGTTGGCCTCTTTTTGCCCAACAACCACTTTTCTTCTCAACTCAACATTGTTTTTTGAGGAAATGTGGTAAAGTCTGCCATCTATTAAAACAGCATTATTGTTAGCAAAATCTAAAATAAAATAAACAAAAAGACAACTAGCAAAGATGTTCTGAAGGCCTAATGCAAGAAAATGATATTAAAGAACAGGTCATTTTTACCACTGTAATTGCTGGAAAGTCAATTTAGTATAGTTTATTGACAAGTATTAACTTTGTATCAAGTCTCACTGTCAGTAGCCTATATGAATATCACTTAGAGTAGTTTGCTTACCATCAACAAGTCTGCAAATGACATATTTATGCTCTTTTTATTATGTCAAACGGGTAAATGCCACGAGTTTTATAATTGAATGTTTCCTCAAACATTTTTGGATCCATTGTCACTTGCTGGCATTTTCATACAATCTGAACAATGTGGCATGGTCATGTCCCCAATTTATAGCTCCATTGATTAACTTGATTATTTGATTTCATTAGTGCCCTCTGAAATTAGGCTATGTGCCAGTTACTATAATTGGCGGTATATTTACCCTTGCATCTTGTATTGAGACCTTCTTGTGAAAACAATAACGTTTTGTAGTGTTCAAATTCAATATATGCCATGAAGTTATCAGTTAGAGGACTGATAGATTAATTATTATAATGTATTATAGTCTTGTATAGAAATGATAATATGAGGCGTCGAGTTTAGATGTCTGCACTGACAGATTAGGCTAAATTGTATATGTAAATTTCAACTACATAAACTCAGACATTAGACAAAAACAAAGGAACATTTGCAAGAATAATTAAAACCACAGAACATTAACGGGAGTGTGACAATAATTTTATTACGCTGCAGTGTAGCAAGACATTGGAAAGTAGCGCCAACACTTTTGTCCCTTTTCGCTTTCCGTATATCCAGTTGCGCTTCGGTGCCTCTGTGTAAGTTGTCAGCGGACACGCTTCGTAGAGGAGGAACAGGGATTCCAGAAGGGAACAGAATCGACTGCTACAGCGGCGATTCACAGACGATCAGCTTTAGTGAGAGTTTGATTCTGACATACAGATGTGTTTTCTGCTATTAAACTCTACACAGCCTTATTAAAGTGCCTGCTTTGTGATAATTGAGTGATGACGCCAAGATCACTTTAAAACATAAAATAATAGACTGTTACAATAACATGTTTGCATTTCCAGCATGAAATATCGGCCAGTTTGTCTTTCTCTCTCACTCAGTCTCTCTCCAGTTATGATACTGTGCTGAATCATGACATATGAATCTCTATATGCTGTGAGTTCAGTTTCATGATTACATGACAATCATCGCATGACAAGCGATGAAATGAAGCAGGAATCATCAGCACTGATTCAGAATGAATTCTCTTCACATCTGCATTATCCTCTATATGCAGTGAGTTCAGTTTCATGATTACATGACAATCATCGCATGACAAGCGATGAAATGAAGCAGGAATCATCAGCACTGATTCAGAATGAATTCTCTTCACATCTGCATTATCAGCTGCTGCTGACATTAGTCTAAGCTCTGTGTAATATTTCTGCCATATTTCAGCATTTTCATGTATATTTATTATTTACAGACCAAAAATGTCTAATCTGAGAAGCAATGTTTAGGGTTTGATATCAAGAATAAGGATTGCTGCTTCATAGAAGCTGCTTGATTTATCTATAGACTGATGAATATAACATGCAAATACGAGGCACGGCACCTTTTTCACTTTAAAAAATAAAATGTGCTGGAAAAATTAATGAATACACTGAAACTCGTTGTGGAGGAAGAGCAACTATTAAATATTTGACAAAGATGTCTCAGATTTCAGTTTTTTTTTTTTCACCAGCGCTTCAGCAATTAAAGATCAGTCGTGAAAATGATCATCATCAGATGTCGTAATCATTAGTTGATTTGTGCGCAGAGAAGCCGTCAGTGACGTCACGTTACAGCAGCAGAAACACATCAACCCTCTGAACAGGGATTCATGCTTTTCTCCTGCTGGTGAAGTGAAATGTTCAGTAAGACACAAAAGCGTTAGTGAGTTCAGATTCTGCCGATGGTCATGAGCTCTGGATCTCTGTTCATCTCAAAGGGGTTCAGTGGGTTCAGATCTGGCCTTTGTGCAGTTCTTCCACTGCAGTCAGTAAACCATCATTTTATGGACGTCAGAAGAAAAGGATCCTCCACAAACTGCTCTAGCTCAACGTCTGAAGCGCCACATTCTCTTGAATGTCATTGTGTGTGTAGCATTAAGCTTTGTTTTCACTGGAATCATAATCACAATATTATGTGTCATTTGTTCTCTTGTGTTTCTGTCACGATTTTTCACTGGAGTACCCATGATCTCCACCAGAGGGCACTCCATCCATGACTTTTACTATTCACCCAGGACACCCATAATGCTTTGCCTGGACTCATTAGCACCTCATCAGTCACACACTATAAGAATGGCACACACACACAGTGTCTCAGTCAGCTCCCGAGCTCGTGAATCAGTAGATCGTGTTCACGAATTCGGGCACTGGTAAGTTCCCTGACTCACTGCACGTTGGGACAGTGATCACTCGAATTCCAGTGACATGATTACGTACAACGTCAATGGACAACATAATAGAACGTCATCACTGGAATTAATAAACGACAGGCAGGACCAATCTAATTTTTTTAATATTTTTTATTCTTTTTAAACACATTGTTCTGTTATATGTTCTTACAACATTTCAGTCGAATATTGATTATAAATGTTAATTAGATGTGTTCAATTCCTGTCTAGCGATGTGTGTTTATGTTGAAATATACTAAAAAACGGTTTGTCTTTTCAAATCTTCTATTGCGCGTCATTATATATATCGAGTTGGCTTGTGTGGTTTATGTTTCACGCTTCAGAATGTGACGTTATTTCCGGTAAGGGAGCATATTGAGCAGCGATGCTCCCTAGTTTTTGCGGTGCATTGTGGGATTTTTCAGGGAGCGAATGTTCCAGTGCATTGGAAGGATTTCGCGATTGAGACAGCCCTTAAAATGGCTGACTCCCTGATCAGTGCCCTGACTACTGAACAAGGGAGCTGATTAAGACGCACCAACTCTCACACCGCTGATGACTGTTAAGCCTGTAGTGTTCCCGTGTTCTCCTTGTTCCTTGTTTCTGACCCTGGACTGTTTCCTTGTTTCTTCATTGTTTGTTTACTGCCTGCCCTGACTATTGCCTGTGTATTGGATTACCCTTTTGCCTGTGCCTTGGATATTACTGTTTGCTGGTGTTTTGACCCTGCTTGTCTGACCACACTTTTAATAAAGCCTTGCTTTTGGATCCTCCTGACGTTACAGTTTCCATATGCAGGTCTGAAGTCAGTTTGTCATTATGGAGAACAGAGAGAGCGGTGAGAGATCTTCATCTGCTGATCCCAGCTGTGTGTCTCTGAAGAGTGACGAATCCATGGGCCTTCCTCTTAAATTCAGTGTTGATCCAGTGACCTCTGACCCCAGGTGAGAAATGAATCCAGTAATAGAAACATATTATTAAAAACATAAAATTGAAGTCTTCTGTGCTTCACAGTCTTCATATGTTTTTCAGCACCGTGTAAAACAAAGAAATCAGAAACACACAAGAGATGAAAAAGCCACAAGCTTGTTTAAATTATTTAAACCAAAAGTATAGCTTAAGTTGAAGACTAATGTTATCATATAATCTACACTACACTGCATGTTATATGTGACCCTGGAGCACAAAACCAGTTATAAGGGTCAATTCATCTGAATCATCTGAAGGCTGAATAAATAAGCTTTCCATTGCTGTATGGTTTGTTAGGATCGGACAATATTTGGCCGAGATACAACTATTTGAAAATCTGGAATCTGAGGGTGCAAAAAAATCTAAATATTGAGAAAATCATCTTTAAAGTTGTCCAAATGAAGTTCTTAGCAATGCATATTACTAATCAAAAATTAAGTTTTGATATATTTACGGTAGGAAATTTACAAAATATCTTCATGGAACATGATCTTTACTTAATGTCCTAATGATTTTTGGTATAAAAGAAAAATCGATAATTTTGACCCATACAATGTTTTTTTTGACTATTGCTACAAATATACCCCAGCGACTTAAGACTGCTTTTGTGGTACAGGGTCACATATGGTTTCACATGTTTATGGTTAAATGGTGTGTGTGTGTGGCAGACAGAATATGCTGGTGGTCATTAACAAAATCATGTTAAGATGATTTAAAGTAGCCTATGTATAGTTTGTTGAAGCATATTTGTCATACAATCTACACTACACTATATGTTAAATTGAGAGAGAGAGTGTGTGTGTGTGTGTGTGTGTGTGTGGGAGAGACAGCAGGGTTTGCTGACAATCATAAACAAAAGCTTGTAACATGAGGGTGATCAGAGGAATCACAATCAGCAGTGACTCAGTTACTCATTAGAAACACAGACGGTGTGAAACAGCCATTAGAGACAGACTTATAATAAATGAAACAGCAGACACAACTAAAGGAAGAATGATTTCTGTGTGTTTTGTCAGTATCTGGCGTCAGAGATCTTCATCTGCAGATCCCAGCCGTGTGTCTCTGAAGAGGGACATATCATTGGATGCTCCTCCTAATTTCAGTAATGAACCAGTGACCACTGACCCCAGGTGAGGATAAATATGTGGTGGTGGTTTAACTGATCTAGTGAAACTTGGAGACTTAAAAACACAGAGAAATTAAATGCATGTGTAAATGAATATTAGTGCTGTACTTCACTCTGAAATCCAGTACATCAGACTGTATACCTTTTGGCAATTTGGTAAGCACAAAAAGCCATATTGCGATTTTCAAATTTTAGTTTGTTTTTCAATGCATGAGCAACAAAAACAATAGCACAAAATAGCACAGCTTTAGAGACCATTTATGTTATTATGAGAAGTGTAAAAGGGTCAAAGACGAAAAGGGTGTTTCAAGCACTAAAAAAATAAGTGTAATACAGCTTTAAATTTAGTTTTTTCCACATATTTTTATGGACCACTCTACAAGTCAGTCCCTCGTAAGAGTTTCTGATGATGTTAGTGATTTTCTCCGGCACCCCGTAATGTCTAAGCAGCCTCCAAAGTGATGCCCTGTCCACGCTATTGAACGCTTTCTCGAAGTCAATAAAATTGACGTACAGGGATGAGTTCCACTCGAGAGACTGATCCAGGATGATGTGCAGAGTTGCGATCTGGTCCGTGCATGATCTATCTTTGCGAAAGCCAGCCTGTTGGTTTCGTAGCTGGGGGTCGACAACGTCCTTCATCCTTTCCAGTAGAATCCTGTTAAAAACCTTCCCTGGGATGGATAGTAGTGTAATCCCTCTGTAGTTAGAACAGGAGCTCAAGTTGCCTTTCTTTGGTATCTTAATGAGATGACCCTCTCTCCATTCTGTGGGTACTTGTTCTTCTTCCCAGATCTTCTTAAAAAGGGGATGGAGCATCTCTACTGTAGTCTCTGTGTCAGTCTTTAATGCCTCTGCTGGAATACTGTCAGGTCCTACTGCCTTACCGCTTTTCGATTTCTTAATGGCTTTACAGATTTCTTCCTTTGTTGGTGCACTACAGTCTACTGGCAAATCTCTATCTGCTGGTTGGATATCTGGTGGGTCCTGTGGGGCTGGCCTGTTAAACAGCTCCTCAAAGTGTTCAGCCCATCTTCTCTTCTGTCCTTCATCATCATTTATCTGTTTTCCTGGTCTTTCTGGTTTACTAAACTTTCTGGTGGTTGCATACAAGTTCAATTCAATTCAGTTCAAGTTTATTTGTATAGCACTTTTCAAGATACAAATCGTTGCAAAGCAGCTTTACAGAAAATTAAGTTTCTACAATATATTTAGTAGTAGCTTGTCAGTGGTGACTGTCAAATTGATGTACATATGGCAGAAATGTACGGTAAAATTCAGTTAATGACGTAATCAAACAGATGATGAACACTATTAACGGCATTGATTATATGTTGCAATCAAAATTTTATCAAAATTTGGTAGTTTATGTTGTTTCAGGGTTGGCATCATCTGAGGTCCTCTGAAGGGGTTTGCATCATCTCTTCTCAGGTGTTCGGTCCTCTCAGGTCTTTGTAAGGGCTGGTTCCAGACTGAAGTTTGTGTAATTCAATCCCTGATGTCAATCCCGTGGCAGAAACAGATAAACAAATAGAGACATAATTAGCGTAGCTGCTGTTCCAACCAAGCAAAAATGATTTGTTCAACCCAAGCTAAGGAATAATAATGTGCATTTGATCAGCTATAACTGCAGTACAAGATTATGAGATGCATTATTTGTCCAGTCTAGAGGTTATGAATGCATGAACTAGCTTTTCTGCATCAGAAACAGGTAACACGTTTCGTAACTTGGCAATGTTTCTAAGATGGAAGATTGCTGTTTTTGTAGCATGGGAAATATGATTTTCAAAAGACAAGTTGCTATCTAATATAACACCCATATTTTTGTAGAGGAAGTAACAGTACATCCGTCTAGTTGCAAATTGTAATCTAAGAGATTCTGTGTACTGTTTTTTGGTCCAATAAGTAATATCTCTGTCTTGACCAATAATTTTCTCCTATTGAATTTGGATGTCCAATCATTTACATTTTTAATACACTCTATTAGCTTAGATAATTTAGAAGTTTCATCTGGTCTTGTTGAGATATATATAGTTGAGTATCATCAGCATAACAGTGGAAACTAATCTACTGGTGATAATTGAGATGACTCCCCATTTAAATAAACAAAGTGGAAGTGATGAGACAGGTAGGATCTAAACCATCTTAAAGCCTGCCCTTGTATACCCATATAGTTTTGTAGCACAAGTCTTTCATGTTTCTATTTCTGGCTGCTTCTTCTGCTTCTGCTATTAGGGTCTCTACATAGTTCTTTTTATCTGCTTTTATACTTTTCCTGACACTCTTGTTTGCTTGTGTATATTGTTCCTGTGCCTTGGCTTTCTCTGCACGTGTGCGGCTGTTGTTTATTTCCGCTTTCTTCTCTTTTCTATGTTCTATTTTCTTCATTGAGTCTTCCGAGATCCACTCCTTGTGATTGTACTTTAGTGGGCCCAAGACTTCTTGGCAGGTTTTCTTCATCGCCTCATTCACCGTCTTCCATTTCTTGTCTACTGTTTCCTCTTCATCATCTTCTTCCATTTGTTCTGGCTGAACTTGAAATTTGTTCGCGAGTGTCATTCCTCCAGTTTGGTTGAATCCCTCAGAAGTGCTGTGTTGAATCTATATCTCCGATTTGACGCCCTTGTCCAATTTCCCCTAAGTTTCGCTTTACACGGGCGACAAGGAGATGGTGGTCCAAAGCAACATCAGCACCTCATCCGACACGCACATCTTGGAGGGGCATCACTACCCGGCTTCATACCATCTCCCGCCAGAGATCCATCCTCTCCCAGAACCGATAGGTCAGTTGAAATCCTTGTTGGTGTTTCTGTAGCAAGGTCTTTTTTACGGGGAGGGGTTGCTAGCCCTTCGCCCAACCCTCCTCCTTTTACATCTGGGCTTGGGACCGGCAATGGCAGTAATTATTGGCAAGCAATTATTCTGACAATTGCAATCCTCAATACCTCAAAATGATTTTTCCTTGCTAAAGGCACGTTTACACCAAGTACGATAACTATAATGATAAAGATATAGTTAAAAAAATAATTCTAAATACAAAAGAGCAGATTCCACAGCACAACTAATGCTAACTGCACAGAGAAATGATATTGTTGGAATCTGAGAGCGAATTTTTTTAACAGCTGATGAATGATAAAAGCATTGACAGCCAATCAGAATCCACTCCACTTTAAAGAGCTCGAGCATTTAAAGCGGCAGATGATAAACCTGCAGCGCATTCTTAGAATGAACAAGGCTATCGTTCATTGGTGTGGAGGCTTGCATAGTTACTGTTATAGTTATCTTTATAGTTATTGTTCTTGATGTGCACAGGCTTTAAAAGTGCCACCCAAGCTACTGGGTCCGCACTTACTTTATTAGCTTTTTGGCTTTTTACAGTGCCTAGCAGCTCTCTCTGTTTTTAGGCATCTAAAATTAATCAATAACACAAATTAATCAATACAAAAATGCATTCAAATATTTAAATTTAAGTTTAACACATATTTGTCAATGTTGCACATTCATCATTTATCTGTAATATGATTAAGATGCTGAAATTGTTATTTTAACAGTGATACTGTCATTCAGTGTGATGGATGACACTGAATGACAAAAGCATTACCCTAAATCCTGGATCCTGGACATTCTAACCGGAAGACCTCAGTCAGTCCGTGTTGGCCACAACACCTCCAGCACTACCACACTGAGCACAGGCGCCCCACAAGGCTGTGTGCTCAGCCCGCTGCTCTTCACGCTGCTGACCTACGACTGCACTGCCAAGTTCAGCTCCAACCACATCATCAAGTTTGCTGATGACAGGTTTAACTGTGGTTGGTTTAATCAGCAAAAATGATGAAGCCTGTCTCTCAATGTGAGTAAGACAAAGGAGGTTGTGATGGACTTCAGGAGAAACTCTGTTGACCACCCCCCACTGACCATCGACAGCTCGACTGTGGAGAGAGTCAGCAGCACTAAATTCCTTGGGGTGCACATAACAGAAGACCTCACCTGGACCACCAACACTACATCTCTCATTCCTGCGCCTACTTAAAAGAGAAGGTCTCCCTCCACCCATCCTCACCACGTTCTACAGGGGAACCATTGAGAGTGTGCTGACCAGCTGCATCACTGTCTGGTACAGGAACTGCAGTGCTGCTGACCGCAAGACTCTACAGTGGACAGTGAACACAGCTGCAAAGATCATCGGTGCCCCTCTCCCCTCCATCCTGGACATTTTCCTTACACGATGCTCCAGCAAAGCCAACAGTATCGTGAAGGACCCCACCCATCCCTCCCACAGTCTCTTCCAGGTCCTACCATCAGGAAGACGGTACCGGAGCATCAGAGCCCGCTCCGCCAGACTGCTCAACAGCTTTTTCCCCCAGGCTGTGAGAGCCCTGACCTAAAATCGCCCCGCCCTCCTCTGAAACCCCACACACCCCCCTACCTCCTGAAACATGGACCATCTCACCAACCTTACCACATCACAAAAAACTGTCTGAAACAATTCGAAGTGTGCTACAGGGCCTGCACAAACCACCTGTAGAAACACACTCTCCTCTATGCGCACTAGACACTTTTCACACACACTGCTTTGTGTACATAATCCCACAAAAGACTCCGTAATAGGTGTGTTTACATGCGCATGCACTACAAATCATCTGCACTGTTCCCCAGCCAGCTGCTTGACTTACGATGTTTCAAGGACTTAATAAGATAACACAAATGTTTACTTGTGAATGCACCAAAAATCATATTGCACTACTTGCTTCTTGACCTTAAAGAGCAGGTCATATGGGTTTTCCAAAAATAGCTCTTTTGCAGTTTGTAAGGTAGCTATCCTCCTACATTAGCATAATCCCCGCCTGCCCACGAAATACGAACACTTTCTGTGTCGAGAAGATGCTGTGTTCCACGATACCACAGCAATACAATTCGAACCTTTTGTTGTGTGCTCGTCATTTTGCAGAGGACTGCTTCTGTAATCTTGGTGAGTGCAATGCGGGATTTGCTAAACGCTTGTCAATAATAACAATGAATGCAATAAAATTGCTGTCACATCACGTAAAGTACCACATACAAAGTTTAAATTTAGCACTGAGAAACGTCCTGGTTTGTGCTCTTCATTTTACCGAGGACTGCTTCTCTAATCTTGCCTTTTATATTCGTTGGCTTCTAATCTTCTTTAGTTGGACCAACAAGCGTCTCCGAACCACAACCTGTAAGTACGATTGATATTTCCAGGTAAAGCACAATATTACTGTTTTACTAAAATAGTTCTGATAATTCTCTGTGAACCCACTATTTCTTAAGAATGTGTTGATTAATGTAGACTGTCGTTGTTCTAATTACTTCGATTAATAATAAAGAATGTAGTGTAGCGCACAGACTTTATAGTCATTGTGAAAGTGCTGTTTATGTAGTTATAGAGTTAATGCAGAGAGTAAAAGACCCGGTAGAGAGAAACGAGTTAGTTAGGCTGGTGTGCATGTGATACAGCTGTTCTGCGTTATAATTAAAGATTAAGACACGGGGCGTCTTTTGTCTGTCATTCTTCAGACATTACAGTAGACATATTTTGGTTTTCAAACTGTATTGTTTCATCAGTTAGTCGCAATAGCACTCGACTAACGTATTCACCATTATTGTTTTGTTAAGTGTTCACAGTTTAGCAGCTAAACTTTAGCTGTGGGCACGATTCGCTTGCATAAGTGTTAAACAAAATGTTTTTATGTCATTATTTTAAGAACTGATTGGAGCACTATATTATTGTTTTAGATAAAAGCGTCTGCTAAATGCATAAATTATTGTTTTATGTAAAGGTGCAAGCTAGGGTTGCCAGGTTGTCACAACAAAATCCGCCCAATTGCTACTCCAAACTAGCCCAATCGTGTTTCGAGGGTGGTCCCCCTTTAAAAATCACGTTCTGGGGTGTAAAATACACGCTTTCAGTTGGGGTTCCCCTGGTAAATTCGCATTCCGGTGCCTAAATATGACGTTATTGGGTTGCTACAACCTGCGACATCAAAAACAACCTTGGCAACACAGATGGTAGCGCTCGCTAACTTGCTCAAGCGCTCCTCTTTGTGCCAATCACAACAGGCTTGGCCAGCTGACCAATCAGAGCAGAGTAGGCTTATGGAAGGGAGGGGTTTACAGACATTTCGCTCAGAACTGAATCGAAATCATGGACAAATGACTCTATGTATAAATGTATATTCTGGGAAAATTACAGTGTTTTCTGACCTTAGATGCATTTAAACCTGTTGTAGGGGACTCCAACACAATATTAGGACACTTTACATGATATTATGCAAAAGAGGTATTTAATTAAAGAGCAGGTCATATGTTTTTTTTTAGTTATTATATAAAGTACTTGTATAGTCTATCTTAGGTTATGTGTATGTATAGTCAACTATTTATAGTATATGTATAGTTAGATTACCGCTTCAGAAAGTTAGCTATGTAGGTTTAAAAATTGTTCTTACGTCTAGTGTTGTATGTTTATATGTATGTTTATTTATGTAGCACCGTGGTCCTGTGAGACACGACATTTCGTTCCACTGTATGTCCCCACATGCAGCAGAATGACAATAAAGCTCAACTTGACTCGACTTGACTTGACTTAAATGATGAACCTTCTACTTCCGCTTATATTGCAGGCAATCAACTGCCACCTATTTCAAAAACTGTTCTTAGCCAGTAAAATTTATCACAATTATTTACAACATCTACTTATTCTTCAAAAAATCTAACAATAAAAGTGTTTTTTTGGCATTTCACTGAATGTCATGTGTTTTTGTAACTTCGGATACCACACCCATGAAAAGGTGGAATTAACAAATATTTAAGAGCAATAAATTCACTTTTCTGCAGCACCACACAGTCTTTCAGGAGCCATTTGATGATGTCACAGACTGCTGTATGACTATCAGATTGTATTTGATTTCAGAATGGCTTCTTGTTCCTGTTACACCGAATGACCTCTGACAAACTGCATTTTCGGGACAAAAGTCCCCTGGTTATTTCATAACTTTAAAAAAACAATAAGACATAGTCCTTTTAACATAACACAGCCAACACTTATTTGAAAATGCCAAGCCGACCAATGTATTTTTTAAGTTGGTATTCTATATGTTTATTTAAAGATGTAATGGTAAAATCAAAGTCTGGACCATTACACTGAATGACAATTATTCACTTTGGTGAAAATAAAATGTCAAAATATGGGGGAAATAATGTTCCAAAGTTATTTGAAATATGAAAGTAGACCCTTTACTTGCATTTGACATGTATTTTTATGTATATAAAATTACTTTTGTAAACTTAAAACGTATAATAAAATTTATATCAAAAATAAATAAATAACTATATACATCCAGGGAGAGAACATGTGTCCTAATTCAATTCCATCCAGAATAACCTCAAATGACCTTCATTATGTATATAGATATTAAACAGTACATGCATATTTGCAAACATGTACATATACACACACAAGCATATATTATATTACATGTATCTATCTATATATTGATCATCTTTGTAAACGTAATTTTATGCGGACACCAAAATGGTGACGTCTTGTCTTTGACCCAAAAATATTTTTAGTTCATTATGAAAGGGGCAAAAAAGATTAGTCATTAATGGAAAACACTGGATATAAGAAAATTATTGACTAACAGAACCTGTGATGTCAGCTTGAGCTTTTTTCATAATTGTATTGTCTTTTGTTGTTGTTGTTTCAGCAGAGTGGAGGGAGTCTCACGCTTACAGTTTAGACCCTCGGCCTCTTGTCCGACCAGCAGCTTCACTCCCACTAAAGCGTCCCTGAATAGATGCACCCGATCAGTGAATGCTGAACTACAGAGAGTCAAAGACCAGCACAAAACCAGCATGAGGAGCAAGTATGAGAGATTATTTGAGGGACTGAAACTCCAGGAGAATGAAAGCCTCCTGAACAGCATCTACACACAGCTCTACATCATAGAGGGAGAGAGAGAAGGAGTGAATAAAGAACATGAGGTTTTACAGATGGAGAAAACAGCCAGAACACAACACTCACAAGACACTCCAATCTACTGCAATGACATCTTTAAAGCCTCAGCTGAAGCAGGATCTGAGGAGAAAGAGCAGATCAAGACTGTTCTTACTAAAGGCATCGCTGGAATCGGAAAAACCGTCTCTGTGCAGAAGTTCATTCTGGACTGGGCCGAGGGAAAAGCCAATCAGGATGTAGATTTCATGTTTGTGCTTCCATTTCGAGAGCTGAACTTGATCCGAGATCATCAGTACAGTCTTCACAGACTTCTGCTGGACTTTCATCCTGAACTTCAAGATCTGGACTCACAGATTTATGAGGAGTGTAAAGTTGTGTTCATCTTTGATGGTCTGGATGAAAGCAGAATCACACTGATGTTTTCAGACGCTCAGAAAGTTTGTGATGTGACTGAGACTTCATCAGTGGCTGTGTTGATGTCAAAGCTCATGAAAGGAGAGCTGCTTCCCTCTGCTCTCATCTGGATCACCTCCAGACCAGCAGCAGCCAATCAGATCCCCTCCAAATACATCAACCGTCTGACAGAAATTCAGGGATTCAATGAGCCTCAGAAGGAGGAATATTTCAGGAAGAGAATCAGTGACCAGCATCAAGCCAGCAGAATCATCTCACACATCAGAAGAGCAAGAAGCCTCCACATCATGTGCCACATCCCCGTCTTCTGCTGGATCTCATCCACTGTGCTTCAGAAGCTCCTGGAAGAAGATCTGAGTGCAGAAATCCCTCAAACTCTGACTGAAATGTACATCCACTTCCTGCTGATTCAGATCAACATGAGGAACCAGAAAATACAACACATCAGATGAGGGCAGAAGAAGACTGGTACCAGCCGTGATCAACTGCAGAAAAGCTCTGTGAGTGTTTAATTATTAGCAAATGAATAATCATGTTTAAAGAAGACCTATTATAAGCCACGTTGAGTATGTTTCAGAAATATTATGCTTAATCCCATAACCATGTTAGATCTTTGGTGGAAACGTCTCAGGTTACGTATGTAACCATGGTTCCTTGAGAAGGGAACGAGACACTGCGTCCTCTAGGGGTCGCTATGGGGAATGCCTTCAGCGTGACCCGTGTCTGAAGCATACATCTAAAAACAACAATATCATTGGCCGGCGACAGCCTATGACGTCATTACCCTGTGCGATCACAGTATAAAAGGGCGCCGGGATAACACATCATCCGCTTCTTCATCTGAAGCTTTTTTCCGCAGCATGGCAAGGAAACTAGAGGACGCAGTGTCTCGTTCCCTACTCAGGGAACCATGGTTACATAACATGTGTCCTAATTCAATTCCATCCAGAATAACCTCAAATGACCTTCATTATGTATATAGATATTAAACAGTACATGCATATTTGCAAACATGTACATATACACACACAAGCATATATTATATTACATGTATCTATCTATATATTGATCATCTTTGTAAACGTAATTTTATGCGGACACCAAAATGGTGACGTCTTGTCTTTGACCCAAAAATATTTTTAGTTCATTATGAAAGGGGCAAAAAAGATTAGTCATTAATGGAAAACACTGGATATAAGAAAATTATTGACTAACAGAACCTGTGATGTCAGCTTGAGCTTTTTTCATAATTGTATTGTCTTTTGTTGTTGTTGTTTCAGCAGAGTGGAGGGAGTCTCACGCTTACAGTTTAGACCCTCGGCCTCTTGTCCGACCAGCAGCTTCACTCCCACTAAAGCGTCCCTGAATAGATGCACCCGATCAGTGAATGCTGAACTACAGAGAGTCAAAGACCAGCACAAAACCAGCATGAGGAGCAAGTATGAGAGATTATTTGAGGGACTGAAACTCCAGGAGAATGAAAGCCTCCTGAACAGCATCTACACACAGCTCTACATCATAGAGGGAGAGAGAGAAGGAGTGAATAAAGAACATGAGGTTTTACAGATGGAGAAAACAGCCAGAACACAACACTCACAAGACACTCCAATCTACTGCAATGACATCTTTAAAGCCTCAGCTGAAGCAGGATCTGAGGAGAAAGAGCAGATCAAGACTGTTCTTACTAAAGGCATCGCTGGAATCGGAAAAACCGTCTCTGTGCAGAAGTTCATTCTGGACTGGGCCGAGGGAAAAGCCAATCAGGATGTAGATTTCATGTTTGTGCTTCCATTTCGAGAGCTGAACTTGATCCGAGATCATCAGCCCTGTGCGATCACAGTATAAAAGGGCGCCGGGATAACACATCATCCGCTTCTTCATCTGAAGCTTTTTTCCGCAGCATGGCAAGGAAACTAGAGGACGCAGTGTCTCGTTCCCTACTCAGGGAACCATGGTTACATACGTAACCTGAGATGTTCCCTTTCGAGGGAACGAGACACTGCGTCCTCTATGGGTCGCTATGGGGAACAGTATACCCACGCCACCATGCTGAGGGGAGTGGATGCCAGAAAACGATGGCGAGCACTAAGTACCAACTCTTACCATAGCCATGGGAGTTGCCCCAAAGGATGTCTTGACGGCTGTCAGTGACATTATCCCCTTCGGCCAACTAGGGCAGAGCTCAAGGCTTGGAATCAGAAGAAAAAGATTACTTTAAGGGGATACGGCCAGGTGTCTAAAAAACCACACCAGACCCTGGCCTGTCAACCAGGGGACCTAGCTTCTGAATAAACCTGCTGAAAGAACTGACTCGACAGATCTTAGGTAGCAACACCCTGCTCAGAAATGTATCAACAGAGATACATTATTTGAGTGGAGCCCAAGGCGAAAACTGGGGCCTAAGCCAACTCAGAGAAAGGGAACGAGACTGACAGCACGTAACCCTTACCATACAGGATTTTAGAAAGTGCGCAGAATGCTTAGCGTGCACACTTACCACAATGTGGATTTTAGAAAGTGCACAGAGCTTAGCGTGTGCACTTACCATAGCATGGATTTAGAAACACCGTTGCTTAAAGGGTTAGTTCACCCAAAAATTTTAATTAACCTGTGTTTTACTCACCCTCAAAGCATCCTAGGTGTATGTGACTTTCTTCTTTCAGACGAATCCAATCGGAGTTATATTAAAAATTGTCCTGGCTATTCCAAGCCTTTCAATGGGGGTAAGCGGGTGTTGGTTGTCAACAGTTCAGAGGACGTGAAATAAAGTGCGCGCATCCGTAATATAACGTCCCTCACACGGCTCCGGGGGGTGAATAAAGGCCTCCTGTAGCGAATCCATTCCGAATTTTTGTAAGAAAAATATCCATATTTCAAACGTAATAAACACTTTTTTTCTCACTTCCACTGACTGTTGTATGCACATTTATGGACATTTATGCAGTAAGTATTTAATCTGTAAAACCGTAAAATGACACTAAATACACAGATATATGGAGAGGATCCTCTGAGGTTCATAATTCAAAACTCAAAACTCTCAGGTTCATAATTTAAAACTCAGCAAAACATTGCTACATTTTTCAATGTGTGAATATTTGAAGCAAAGAAACAGTCAAGAGCTCATCTGATCTCTGATTTTAATGAACCGGAATGATAAAATTATCAGATTATCTCCTCACACTCATGATGTAATGTGATTCAGGCTGGAATGTTAAACATATTTTGTTCCAGGTTCCTAAGAACAGACATTTCATTATTTTATTTGTTAATATTTCATCTCTTCTAGTCTTGCTGGCTGTAATCTCACTGCTCAGTGTTGTGAGAGTTTGTCATCAGCTCTACAATCCTCAAACTCTGTCCTGACAGAGCTGGACCTGAGTAACAATGACCTGCAGGATTCAGGAGTGAAGCTGCTCTCTGATGGACTGAAGAGTCCAAACTGTCAGCTGCAGATACAAAGGTTTGAATTTCACATTCATTTTTATTAATTTGTTTTAAAGAATGAACTAATGTCAAGTCACTTTTCACAGTCCAGGGATTTTCTAAACTGCTTTACTGAATATTGTTCCTTAATGTTTTAAAGTCAGAGTGAGCAGCCAAATGTAAAAAAAAAGAGAAGAGAAGAGAAAAAGGAGCCGGTTGTCTTCTGACATCACAATGAATGTACATATGTTAAATATGATCTAGTTACATTGTGTGTTTGTATGCGCGAGAGATAATTATGTCTATTGAATAAATTATGTTTTCATTCATTTAAACAATGTTTAGTGTAGTTACTAAAGTCCATCCTGAATTGACTAGAGAGATGCAGTCCGCAGTCAGTGACGTGTATCTCACTGTCTGGCTGCTGTAGTTTAGAGTTGTTCAGCAACATGAGGCTGGGGCTGAACAGGAGCTGATACAGCTTCACATGCACTTCTCTCTTCACAACAACACACTGCTCTGCTCTATTCTGTAGGTTGTCTGGCTGTATGGTGACAGAGGAAGGCTGTGGTTATTTGTCTTCAGCTCTGAGTTCAAACCCCTCACACCTGAGAGAGCTGGATCTGAGCTACAATCACCCGGGACCATCAGGAGTCCAGCTGCTCAAACACAAGCTGGAGGATCCCAACTATAAACTGCAGATACTCAAGTATGTCAAGCACTAATACTGACATGCTGAATGTGTGTGAATGATGCAGATGTAAAGTAATGTGTGTTTTTGTGTTTATAGTGTGGATCATGGAGGAGAGATCATGATGACAGCAGGATCACGAAAGTGTAGGTCTACACGCGCACACACACACACACACACACTCACACACTCACTCACCTGTTTTGTTGCTCTATGTTTCTTTCTTCTTGTGTTCAGATGCCTGTGATCTCACACTGGATCCAAACACAGTAAACACTCGTCTCATTCTGTCTAATGAGAACAGCAAAGTGGCACACGAGGGAGAGAAACAGCCATATCCTGATCATCCAGAGAGATTTGATGAGTGTCATCAGGTTCTGTGTGTTGAGAGTCTGACTGGGGAAAGGAGAGAGAGATGACTGTATATTTGGATACAACAACAAATCCTGGAGTCTGATCTGTTCTGTTAACAGATTCACTGTCTGGCACAATAAGAACAGCACTGATATACCTGCCCCATCATCCTCTAAGAGAGCAGGAGTGTATGTGGACGTGTCGGCCGGCACTCTGTCCTTCTACAGCGTCTCTGACACACACACACTCACACACTTACACACATTCAACACCACATTCACTGAACCCCTCTGTGCTGGATTTAGGGCTTATCCTGATTCCTCAGTGTCTCTGTGTGATTAAACAATCGAGAGACTCTCTGTAAATCCTCTTTCTGATGTTCACATGCACACAAACGCATAAAATCTCACATCATTACATTTGTATTCATTCGTTTTATTAATATTTTTCATTATCATCCAGAAGTTATGAATCTTGATCAGACACACATACTGTTCTGAATCTTTAATAAACAGAGTAATACGTTTTATTTAATATTTATATTGTAAACTGATCATCAAATTTAATAAAAGTACATTTATGACCCATTTAACTCTTTCCCCACCATTGACGGAATTTTCTGGCTTTCTGTGTTTTCACTATTATATGGTAGGAGAAGGGGCGTTTCCTCTGAGGAGGCAAGGGAGGCAGTGTCTCCTCAAAATATTGGATGAGAAAAAAACATTTGTGGTACAAAAATAAAACAACGCCCATATTACAAAGTATAACATTAAAAAGCGTATAAATTACTAATTTTTCTAAAGTAACACTGTCCAACAGCTACACCAGCAGGTAAAGTTACAGCGGAGGCTTGCGTCCCCTGAGCCCATTGACTATTAACAGAGACCCCATAGTGTGCCGTGACTTTACTGGGGGGTAACTGAGAATGAATGAGGGAAAGTCACGTGAGAGGAGGCAATGCCTCCATCGCGATATGATTGGTTATGTTCGGCTGTGATTGGCTCATGCGATAATTGCCGCCTCTTGTGTTCGCGCGAGTTCCGCGTTTGCGAATCAGTCTGAATGAACAATATAATGGCGTTAATGAGATGACTGATTAAAAAAGTAAGTAAACAACTCACACACTTAGATATAACCCTTTGTTACGTCAAAATAAGACGCCATTGACGAGTTATCTCATCTTTTACAAGAAAACGCTTCCCTGCCAAAGACGAGTTTTTACGGGTCAAGGTCAAGGTATATTTATTAGTACCCAAAGGTAAATTTGTTGTGCAGGCAAGAGATTCAGCAATCCATCCTTAAGACAATCCATAAGACATACAATACTATAAATATTAAAACATAAAAAAGTCATGACAATGTGCTTCTACACACACCCTCAATGCCCGCCTAAAATACATAAAGTAGCCATGCATAGCGAAGAGTGTCGTCTGCTTTTTTCATTTATTAGTTCTATAGATGCAGGTACAGAAGTATTTCTATATCGTCTAGTTCTCCACCTAGGAGCCACGAACCGACATCCAGAGGGGAGGAGCTGAAACTCAGCATGTAAAGGGTGGGAACTATCTCTAATAATAAAACTCGCCTTACGCTGTAAATGGTTAGAGTAAAGACCTGCTAAGTTAAGTTGTGGTTCGCCTGTAATCTTACTTGCCCACCTAACAATTTGATTCAAAGATTTTTTGTTCTTCAAAGACAAATTAACAAACCATGCCACAAGGGAGAACGTCAAGACTGATTCAATAAAAGCCCGATAAAAAAGGGTCATCATAGAAAGCTGTCCAGATTTCACATTGATAAATCTGAGGCAAAACAGACACTGATGTCCCTTTTTACATACCATCTCACAGTTCTTTTCAAAAGTCAATTTAGAATCTATGACTGTCCCGAGATATTTGTTGCTTTCCACACAATCCACCGCCTGATCTTTAATGATCGTAGTGTCATAACGTAAAGCACAAGTTCTAAAATCTACAATCATGTCCTTTGTTTTAGTTATATTTAACTCCAAATAAGATTCATCACACCAGGTGACAAACTCCTCAATAATAGGACCATGACCAGACCCAGCTTAAAATGTCCTATCAATCTCATAGCTAAAATGTGTGGTTGGATAGTATTAAAAGCTGAGGAAAAGTCAATAAACAACAGTCTAGCATGAGTATTTCTCCCTTCTAGATGCTTAAACAAAAGATTAAGTAGAGTAATTGTAGCGTTCACGACTCCTCTATGTGCCCTATAGGCAAACTGCATAGGGTCGAGAGCTTGCTCAGTTCGCCTTACAATCTCTGTCTTCACAAGCTTTTCAAATGATTTCATTACAAGAGAAGTGAGGGCAATTGGCCTAAGGTCATTTAAAGCCTTGGGACTATTATTTTTTGGAGCCGGAATAATAACAGCCCGCTTCCACAAGTTAGGTACATGTTGTTGGTATGAAGACATTAAAAATATCATAAAAGATATAACGTAATTGCCTTGCACAATATTTCAGTAGTTTGCCACATATATTGTCTGGACCAGGACTCTTATTTAACTTTAAAGAAAGAAAAGATTTTTCAACTGCTCTTTGCTCTAGGTCGAGATGATGATTATCTTTACATTTCCATCTCAATTCCTCAACTTCATTCTTAGAATCAAACTTATCAAATCTCAAATAAAAATAATTTAGTGCATTGGCAAATTCACTATTTGATATGAAACCATCCATGGTAATATCAGTTCTATTCACACTTTGCTGTGTGCCTACTATAGTTTTCATACCAGACCATGCTGAAGCAATATTCTTCTCGGCCAGTTTATTCTCTACTTTAGTTTTATACCTTTGTTTAGCTTTCAGGATTTCCACTTTAACCTCTTTTGCTGCTTCTCTTTCTAAGGTCCCTCCTTGACTGTAGGACAGCTTCTTCTTCTGTAAACTACCCTTAACTGCTTTTGACATCCAAGGTTTATTATTAGGGTAGACCTTAATTCTTTTAGTAGTAATAATCATGCTCTCACAAAAAGTAACATAAGAGCAGACTACATCAGAGAGTTCATCAATGTCCTTACTAGAGTCTTTAAACCTCTCCCAGTCGGTGCAGTCAAAGCATCCCTGAAGACAAGCAGTGGACTCTTCAGACCAAATTTTAACTTCTTTGGTCTGAATTTTTTCTCTCTTAAGGACAGATCTATAAGTAGGAAGAAGCAGTACACAATTATGGTCGGCAGAACCTAAGGCAGGCAAGGGTACTGATTTATATGCTCCCTTGACAGTCCCCCTTATTCTGCCTGGTTGGACAAGTTACATATTGATAAAAATTTGTCAAAGTCTTTTTTAGGGACACATGATTAAAATCTCCAAGAATGAGCTTGGGTGCTTCAGGTTAAATGTTCTGGAGTTTTTGCACCACATCAAATAAAGTGCTCGTTGCAGTAATATGATTTGCTTTAGGATGAATGTACACAGTTGTTATGAATATTTGCGGGAATTCACGAGGCAGATAGAATGGACGTAGCGATACCGATAACAATTCAATGTCAGGCGTACAGAGTCTTTCTCTAACAGTCACAGAGGAACAGTAGCGCTTGTTGACATAGAGACACACGCTCCCTCCACGTGATTTACCTGTTGCGTCGGCTCTCCGATCCAGGCGAAATGGAATACCAAATCCATCAATAAACAGATCACTGTCCAAGTCCTGCTTGGTAAGCCAAGACTCTGTAAATGCCACGACGATATTCCCGAAGGTAACGAACATTTCCTTGTAGCTCATCAAGTTTGTTTCGTAAAGACTGAACATTTCCCATAACCAAGGAAGGCAGGGGAATACGGGTAAGCTGTTGTTTCCTTAATTGCAGTCTAACTCCTCCTCTTTTCCCACGCTTCCTTTTCTTAGCTTTACCTGAATTATCTCCAGTCGCAGTTTTAATATGATCCCTTCGTTGAATACATACTGAAGATCTAATTGTAATCCGGTGATTGGATTCTGCGTATTCCATTGTAACAGCTGGTCTCTAGTATATTGTATCCTCGGAGTTTGGGAGTGTGATGCCTTGACAGCCGAAGGTTAAGTTAATCAAAGTCCACAAGGCAGCGATAATTAAAAGCTCCATTAGTTCAGATTGATAGGGCCGTATCTAAAAGCACTTGTTCATGACAATCATAAGCGATTAAACATAAAAACACAAGACGCTGAAAATCCCACTGCCGGTCGCCGCATGAGCATGCGCCCTCCTTTCCGTACGGCTTTCCGTGTTTTCACTGTTATACACTCGGGGGTGCTATTACGCATCTTCTGAACGAGTACAAAACCTCCCGAACAAAAACACACGTGAACAGGACGGAGAGACCAGCCATCCATCTCTTATGTAAACAGACGCATATGAAAAATAATGCGATCATCAGCAATAGACGGCATATAAATAGATGTTTTTTTGTTTAAAAGTAGAGGCGCTGATCTTTATTTTGGTGTATTTCATATTCAAATATTCATACAGCAAAATATACTGGAGGCCATCAAATTTGAGTGAAAATCATCAAAAGCGCTGATCTGTGGGAGTTTTTAGTGAGCAATCATCTTGGAGAAATTTAAAGTAAATCTCTGCGTCTGTGAACAATATTTACCGTGCTTTGATGACTGATGATCTGAAAAATAAAAAAAATAGTTAAAGGTTAACTATTAAAAAGATTAGCTGAACATAAGA
Source organism: Sinocyclocheilus anshuiensis (assembly GCF_001515605.1). NCBI lineage: Eukaryota > Metazoa > Chordata > Actinopteri > Cypriniformes > Cyprinidae > Sinocyclocheilus > Sinocyclocheilus anshuiensis. The sequence continues at coordinate 148,965 of NW_015548275.1, forward strand.
TCACAAATAAAATATATTGTTTAAATTATACTGCTGTGAGTTATTATTTTAAATAAATACAAAATGCTTAAAAACGCTAACTTGATTAGATTAATACATGGCTTTAATAAATAGAATATTGATTATATTGTTAATGTAAAAATATAAAATAGATTTTTTTTTATAGTGTATTGCTGAGAGGGTAGGCCTCAAATGGAGACCTCCACCGCGTCCCGAGCCCTCGAGGTTGGATGACTGGTTTCTCGGGGTGGCCCTTGCTGGTTCTCAGCACCCCGCCCCGGTGCCATTCTTCCCGGAGGTGCATGAGGAACTTGCCAGGTCGTGGACGGCACCTTTTACTGCCAGAAATCGACCTGCTAGCTCCTCCTCCCTCACCACCCTAGACAGTGGTGCAGCTAGGGGGTATACGGGCCCCCGGTGGAGTGGTCGGTAGCAATGCAGTTGTGTCCTAATACCGCTACCCTTCCCTCCCGTGCCTGTGGGTACTCGTCTGGTCTGACCGGCAGTGCTTATGCGGCCTGTGGAGAAGCTGCCTCCACCTTACACGCCATGGCGTTACTGCAGGTCCACCAGGATAAGGCACTAAAGGACCTGCACAAGGGTGGTCACGATCCGGAAGTTCTGAAGGAGCTCCGAACTTCAACTGACCTCGCGAGCTCTGAGCGACGAAGGTCACCGCTAGTTCTCTGGGTCGTGCGATGTCCACGCTTGTGGTTCAGGAGCACCATCTCTGGCTGTGTCTGGCCGACATGAGGAACGATGACAAAGTTCGGTTCCTCAATGCCCCCGTGTCCCAGACCGGCCTCTTCGGTGACGCAGTCGAGAGCTATTCCCAGCAGTTCTCAGCTGCACAGAAGCAGACTGAGGCGATACGTCACATCCTGCCTTGGCGGGCAGCTGCTGCCTCCACCCATTCGCCGACCGCAGCGCCTCAGCCTGCTCTTCGCCGAGGGCGTCCCCCTGCATCTGTCCCTGCTCCCGCGCCGCAGCCTCCAGCCAAGCAGCACCGTGGAGCCGGTCGTAGGGTAAATTCCAAATTCAGGGGCATCCACTTCACATAAGTGAAGGTAGCCGATGCTCATGTCTTGCGTGCGGAGATCACAGTCCTACTGGCGAAGGACGCGATAGAGCTGGTCCCTCCAGTCGATATGAAGACGGAGTTTTACAGC
>NW_015548275.1:150144-174796 GCF_001515605.1 Sinocyclocheilus anshuiensis
GTTTTACAGCCCCTACTTCATTGTACCCAAGAAAGGCGGTGGGTTACGACCGATCTTGGACCTGCGTGTCTTGAACCGAGCCCTTCACAGGCTACCGTACAAGATGTTAATGCAGAAACGCATCTTTGGGTGCTTCCGTCCCCGAGATTGGTTTGCAGCAATCGACCTGAAGGACGCGTACTTTCATCAATCTTTCTGTGCCACAGACCCTTTCTGCGGTTTGCATTCGAAGGACGAGCATATCAGTGCAAGTTCCTGCCCTTCGGGCTGTCCCTGTCCCCCCAGGTCTTAAAGGGGTCATATGATGCGATTTCAAGTTTTCCTTTCTCTTTGGAGTGTTACAAGCTGATTGTGCATAGATAAGATCCCTGAATTTGCAAAGACTAAAGTCTCAAAACCAAAGAGATATTCTTTATCAAAGTTAAGACTCTGCCAGAGCAGGGTATTCGCATTTTCAACTCTCTTGACGACTGGCTCATACTAGCACAGTCTCGGGGTCAGATGTGCGAGCACAGGGACCTGGTGCTCAGGCACCTCAGCCTGCTGGGTCTTCGGGTCAACTGGGAAAAGAGCAAACTCTCTGAGAGAATCTCTTTTCTCGGTATGGAGTTGGATTACATCCCCTTAGTTATGTTATTTTATGTACATGTCCATTCAAAAATGTAGGGGTCATTCAGAATGGATGAACAGATCTGTGTGTGTGTGTGTGTTTGTACTCTCTCAGTATGTCTATATGTCGATCTTTGACACTGTCGACACAGATTCATCACTGCAGACCACCAGCGTGAGCAGAGACAGAGTTTTACTGTACGCATCTCCCGCAGCTTCAACTAACTTATCCTTCTACTTCAGATCCCGCAAGGTAGCTATGACTGAACACACACACACACACACACACACACGTATGAGTGAGACTTTACAGAGCGCTTCCACTCTCCCATTGTCAATACAAGATCTCAGCCAAACATTAATGCAACTCTTGATGGAAATAAATGTATTTTTTGTCCAGTTTCTCTGGATTTTAATAAAATTTAAATTTTGTTTTATTTTAACTTCAGAAGAGTTAAGAAATTAATATTTGGTGGAATAACCCTGATTTTCAATCACAACAAATGAAAACATTTGTTATTTTGACCAATTGTCATTTTCTGAAAAAAAACCCCGCTCTGACAATATTTGCATTTGAAATTTGGAAGAATGTTATGAGACCTTTATAGAATAAAACATAACATACCTATAAATCCAGTAAATCCAGAGAAACTGATGTTCGGGTGGTCTCTTAATTTTTTCCACAGCTGTATGAGGGACTGATGGAGTCTTTAATCAGTCAGATCCCTGACAGCACACCTCCATCACAGAGACGTCTATTTGACATCTGCAAGACATATTTTTTAGCGTGTTTGCTCATCTGCAATACGTCTATAGTATGTTTCCTATCAGATGTCAAACAGACGTTTAGAAGATGTCTTTAAGATGTTTATGATTTAGAATGTATGTAAAACTGAAATCTTAAAGATGTCTATCAGATGTTTGTACACAGCAGATGCTTTCCAGATGAAGTGATCTTTAACAGACCTCTTGCAGATGTACGTGTGCTATCTGGGAAAGGAATAACTAATGAATCAAACTAGAACCGATTGGATCAGTCCCACTGTTCAGAAGAATCACTTTGTTTAATAGATGTTCAATTCCCGTAACTTCCCGTAAGTGTACCAGCATATAAGTCAAACAGGCTAGAACCAAAGTTTATTGGCATGACCGTCGGGTTTTTACAGTATTTTCAAAACAAAGGTTATATACTATTAGAAGCAGAACATTAACTGGGTAAAGAAATACATGAAATGAAGTGTAAAATAAATAAGTTAAATATTAAAATATTAATAAATATTAAACAAAAACAAAATACTATTATGGATTTTGGCATGAGGTCACTGATCTATCTATCTATCTTTATTAGAATGCTGTCAAGGGCACATTGTGTGGAATATAATAGGCTAATGTAGCCTAATATTCATGTCTTGCCGCACTGCCTTTGTCATACTTAATTCAAAATCAAATATACTATCCATTTCTGATAATCCCAGGTTGCCATGATCACGCTTTGTCATACTTAAATCAAAATCAAATATACTATCCATTTCTGATAATCCCAGGTTGCCATGATCACGCAGGTTTGTTTCTCTTGGCCACGAGAATAGATGTCGTTCCCTCAACACAGAGCCGTTGAAAAACATATTCAACATAGGCTTGGGACTCCACGACTTCACATCGCTTGACCATGAAATAATGATTTCATTCCCTTGACAAAATGAACATGTCCGCGACAAAACTAGCCTAAGTGAACTTGATAATGTCCCTTCCCGTTTACCGTAAATTAACCGAACATATCCCTTCCAGGTCACCATACATGCTAACGTTAGTTAGCCATCTTTTTTTTTCACTCGTGTTGAATCGGAGAGAGACCAAAAAAATTTGAGAGAGAAAATAAATTTGTGAGTGAGAAAAGAAAAGTTTTTGAAGAGAAAAAAAGTTTGTAAATCGAAAAAAGTTTTTGAAGAGGGAGAAAAAAGTTTTTGTTAGAGAGGGGAAAAAACGTTTTTGGAGAGAAAAAAAGGTGAAAGATAAAAAAATTCTTAGGACTTAAGCTCTTTTTCTCCTACCTTGAAATTTTTTCACACTGCAGTTCAGGGCTTCCGTAAAAGAGCAATTGGATGTTATATTTTATAAAGAGCGAAATTGACTGCGTTTTCTGCAGTTTACAATGCTGAAATGGACAGCGTTAAAGAGCGCCGCAATCGATGACATTTTTGGACGTTTAAAACACCGAAATTGACGTTGTTATACTTTATAAAGAGCGCTACAATTGAGGCGTCTTATTAGAATGCTGTCAAGGGCACATTTTGCGGAATATAATAGGCTAATGTAGCATAATATTCATGTCTTGCCGCACTGCCTTTGTCATACTTAATTCAAAATCAAATATACTATCCATTTCTGATAATCCCAGGTTGCCATGATCACGCAGGTTTGTTTCTCTTGGCCACGAGAATAGATGTCGTTCCCTCAACACAGAGCCGTTGAAAAACATATTCAACATAGGCTTGGGACTCCACGACTTCACATCGCTTGACCATGAAATAATGATTTCATTCCCTTGACAAAATGAACATGTCCGCGACAAAACTAGCCTAAGTGAACTTGATAATGTCCCTTCCCGTTTACCGTAAATTAACCGAACATATCCCTTCCAGGTCACCATACATGCTAACGTTAGTTAGCCATCTTTTTTTTCACTCGTGTTGAATCGGAGAGAGACCAAAAAAATTTGAGAGAGAAAATACATTTGTGAGTGAGAAAAGAAAAGTTTTTGAAGAGAAAAAAAGTTTGTAAATCGAAAAAAGTTTTTGAAGAGGGAGAAAAAAGTTTTTGTTAGAGAGGGGAAAAAACGTTTTTGGAGAGAAAAAAAGGTGAAAGAGAAAAAAAATTCTTAGGACTTAAGCTCTTTTTCTCCTACCTTGAAATTTTTTCACACTGCAGTTCAGGGCTTCCGTAAAAGAGCAATTGGATGTTATATTTTATAAAGAGCGAAATTGACTGCGTTTTCTGCAGTTTACAATGCTGAAATGGACAGCGTTAAAGAGCGCCGCAATCGATGACATTTTTGGACGTTTAAAACACCGAAATTGACGTTGTTATACTTTATAAAGAGCGCTACAATTGAGGCGTCTTTTATGTTTAAACCGCCGAAGTTGACAGCGTTATAGATGGTAAAGAGCGCCGCAATTGATGGCGTTTTCTGTGGTTTAAAGCGTCGTAAATTACACTAAAAGTTTTTGTTAGAGAGGGGAAAAAACGTTTTTGGAGAGAAAAAAAGGTGAAAGAGAAAAAAAATTCTTAGGACTTAAGCTCTTTTTCTCCTACCTTGAAATTTTTTCACACTGCAGTTCAGGGCTTCCGTAAAAGAGCAATTGGATGTTATATTTTATAAAGAGCGAAATTGACTGCGTTTTCTGCAGTTTACAATGCTGAAATGGACAGCGTTAAAGAGCGCCGCAATCGATGACATTTTTGGACGTTTAAAACACCGAAATTGACGTTGTTATACTTTATAAAGAGCGCTACAATTTACGGCGTCTTTTATGTTTAAACCGCCGAAGTTGACAGCGTTATAGATGGTAAAGAGCGCCGCAATTGATGGCGTTTTCTGTGGTTTAAAGCGTCGTAAATTACACTGTTAGGGGATAATGAGAGCCGCAACTGACTGCACTTTTGGTCAGTTAAAGAGCCGTACAGGACGGCGTTGGTGATAAAGTGCCCGGTGCAGCTGAAGTCATAGTAATTGGCCATAATAAAATTTAACTTAAACACTTGAACTTTGAGAGACACCCCTCAGTTTGTCTTTCTCTTCCAAGACCTAGGCATACAGAAATTCAAAGAAAACATGCAAATAAAACAAAAAAAATTGCTTGGAATTAGTAATAACATGTTTCATTGATGTTACAACTAACACAGAGTCTTGTAGCCATGAACTAGCTCATCTTACTGCTAACAGCCAGTCGTAAATTACACTGTTAGGGGATAATGAGAGCCGCAACTGACTGCACTTTTGGTCAGTTAAAGAGCCGTACAGGACGGCGTTGGTGATAAAGTGCCCGGTGCAGCTGAAGTCATAGTAATTGGCCATAATAAAATTTAACTTAAACACTTGAACTTTGAGAGACACCCCTCAGTTTGTCTTTCTCTTCCAAGACCTAGGCATACAGAAATTCAAAGAAAACATGATATCAATCAATATCAATTGACATATTTTGCCTCTGATTGGTCAGTTCACCAAATTATTCAGAAGTGTGTGGCCTCTTCCTGGCTTCTGATTGGTCAGAATCCCCAAAGTGTTTATCTTAGCGGCAGTGCAGTTCTCCAAGAGGGGCTTATATCTGCTAATACACAATGTAACAGTTACTTAATGTATTGGTACTTTTTGGTAATTTCATGACTTACCAATTAACAACATAACTACTACGTCGCATGTCTGTAATTTCATTAACATCAAATTCACAAGTTCACACTTACATATAATGAACAGACTAAAAATTATGCATATTTGGCGTGCTGTCCGGGGAGAGGGCTCCGAGCTCGGTAATTACTCTCAAGCCCGGGGTACTACCCCTGTCCGGGGAGAGGGGTCAGAGTTCGGCTTTTAGCCCGGACCCAGAGCACTCCCCCGAGTGTTCCTCCCCGTGCTGGGGTAGGAACGGGCTGAAGGTGAGGCGTCGGGGTGGTGGAGGGATGCTGAAAGACTAGAGATAATGAAGGTAAGGCTGCTTTGATTATTTATAGAGGTTCTCTCTTGTGCTGATTGGATAGATGGTGTAATTACTGATGATGGACTGGCCGTGTTAATTATCTGCGCGTGCTCCTCCCGAAATTTTTTAAATAAAACATCACTTCACGAGTTCACACTTACATGTAATGAACAGAGTAAAGGTTATGCGTATTTGGCGTGCTGTACGGGGGCTGTCCGGGGAGAGGGCTCCGAGCTCGGTAATTACTCTCGAGCCCGGGGTACTCCCGCTGTCCGGGGAGAGGGGTCCGAGCTCGGCTTTTAGCCCGGTCCCAGAGCACTCCCCCAAAAGATGCAATTAGTATGGGACAGCAGCCAGAGAGGAGCATTGATAACCCCCCAAAATTTGCAAAGCTTAAGATTGGTGGGGTGCTGGACATCGCTTGTAGTAGCGGCACTGCTGAGGCTTAGAAGAGAGAATTTATGGAAGAGGCTTCTGCGGAAGCGGGCGCTACTGCGGCATCTGAAAAATAAAAACTCCTGTGGGAGTGGGAACTGTTGCGGCATCTGAAAAGAAAAATGACTTCTGCGGAAGCGAGCGCTGCTGCGGCATCTGAAAAGAAAACCCCTGTGGAAGTGGGAACTGCTACGGCATCTGGAAAGAGAAAATGGCTTCTGCGGAAGCAAGTGCTGCTGCGGCAGTGTAAAATACAGATAATGGCTCCAGCGGGAGCGGGAACTGCTGCAGCAGTGGGGAAATATGGAAAAGCTCCTGCGGGAGCGGGAACTGCTGCGGCAGTGGGTCACTTTCCAACTCAACTTTGTCAGTACGTCCTCCTGGCGTTGTAAGATTACTGGGTACGTAACTGCAACGTCACATGGACATAATTTCATCATCATTTACACATAATTTATATGCTCTTATTACTAGAATTGGCCATTTAAAATGTGTAATTAAACGTCAGACACAAGATTTAAATTTCCCCTAAGATAATGTGTTTCTTTTCATCAAGTCAGAACTTGGACGGCTGCTTTTAATAGTGACGTGACATACAGCGCGTTCGCCTCCACAACTGACACACTGCACGCACAGTATAATGTTGACAGGAAAGGAAAATGTATTTTGAAACATTTATTTCATAACAAGTTTTGAAGATAACGCTGAAATAATGAAACGGACCCGGCTACACCATCTCATCCACCGCAGATACTGAATCAGGACAGTGTGTTTGTCTGAGGCACATTTTTACTTCAACTGTGTCTGACAGAAGAATAAAATTTTCTGTGGTGAGTCTCACAATTTATAACAAATAAATAGGTTTATAAAAATGTATAAAATAAAGAACTTGAACTCTGGAAAGACGCTAAACCCTTTTCTTTTTAATTGTCGTTGTTATGTATAGTACTGGCGTCAGTTATATCAAAAAAGTTCAACACCTGCATCAGATTGGTTAAGTAACATTACCCACAGTCTATTTTAAGTACTTTTTGTTAATATTTATACACGTGATTATGGTATCTTTCCTTAATTATCTTAAATGTCTGTTAGCAAATGTTACGCTTGCATAGCATATCCGTTTATAGTGATGCTGAGCACAGAACGTCCTGAATGCTTTCATTCACATTTCACTTTATTTCCTATGTTTTTATAAATAATTTGGGTGTATTTAATGTTCATGTTTGTGCGTTTTTGGAAATAAATAACCTGAATTCATTTCATGTCTGTATTCATCATTCACAGCTGTTGAAACAGCCTTTAAATTAGTTTGGGCAAATGAGGACATACATTAGGTTAAACTACTGCATGTTCGCCCATAGAAAATAAATAATTATAAAAATTACCAACTGATTACCAGCACACAACTATTGATCCAGAATGTTGGCAATGAATTCGCCACAACAAAACTTTGGTCACCAGATTATGTCGCAGTTACGTATTTTTGTTAGCTGAGTACACAAATCATTTAAAAGTAAATTTTAGGGACAAGTGAGATTTTAAGTCTGGACACCATTTTAGAGCATACTAAATGCTATTATATAGTCAGACATATGAGGACATCAAATTTGTCCTAAATTGTCAAGGTAGTCCTCATTTTGCTAGTGTGTACTCTGGTGAATGTACCCAAAAGTGACATAAGTGAATGCACACACACACACACACACACACACACACAGAGCCAGTTTGGAGAGAAATAAAACGCATGGAAAAACGCAAAACCAAAAAAAAAAAATGGAGCTAGAGATTACGGTTTATAATGTTTTAAATATGGATATTTTTATTACAAAAAAGCATCGATTCGCTACAGGAGGCCTTTGTTAACCCCCCGGAGCCGTGTGGGACACTTTTTTATTTCGGACGGATGCGCTTTATAGGACTTCTTTTGGACTGTTAAACAGAAACACCCGCCCACTGCCATTATAAAGTTTGGAAGAGCCAGGACAATTTTTAATATAACTCCAAATGGATCCGTCTCAAACTATCCCTTTAATATTTGTCACGTGTGTAGTCCTTGCTGTTTCTCACGCTCGCCACCAGAGGTCTTATCACCTGTTCACCCTCAGACTCCATTTCCCATAGTCCTCTCTGGCTCACACCAGTTCACACTCCATGATCACCATACCTGTATTTGATTACCCTCATCAGCACCTCTCTACAAAAGCCAACCCCAAACACACACTCTTCGACTGGTCTCGTATATGCCTAAGACACAAGGACTTATCTGAGGAAGTAATCGTCACCTTGCCCACTGTGAGAAACCAGACGTCTCTCAGTTCGTCGCCAGAATCGTGTACTTTGCAGGTGAGTAGTAGTGATGGCGAAATGAAGCGTTCTGAACCAGTGAAGCTTTCATCACAATTGTATCGGAAAAAGGTTCATTACTCAAAGCGTTTTAAAACGCTGTGGTCATAAAAATAAATAACACCTTCCAAAGTGTTAACGTTCCATTACAGCCAGTGGTTTTACATCTGGTTCTACAATTTATTTTTTTGTTTTATTATATTTTATATAAATAATGTTTATTGTCAAAGTCATTCATTTGTGTCGGCGTACTGGCACTAAAATAAGTAAAATAAATAAAGCATAAATTCATAAATTAAATCTATGATCTGTTTATTTTAACTCTGCCTCAGCCCTTAGACTGATATTTTATGGCCAAAGTTCATTTTTGAGCTCCATATATAAATTACACAAAAAAACAATGCTAACACATTATAATGTAATATAATGTAAAGGAAACGGCGCTGAAGTTCGGTTCGTTTCAACCAGATACTGAAGCAGTCACGTGGTTTTCAGGCGAATGAAGCTTCGGACGTCATAGATCACGTGCTTTTCTCAAAATGAATCCAGCTTCGATACAGTGCTTCAATGTGAAATGTGTTTTTTTTTTATACAGGCTTCGAAGCTTCGGTGTTGAACTTAACATCACTAGTGAATAGATTATTAAGTGTTTCTGCAATACTTTTATGTGCATGTTATGCTAACAGTGTTGTATTCCTGGTTTAATTTACCACGTGACAACATATCATTCTTTTTATATACATGAGATAGTAACAAGTATCAATATACACTAAACATGATTTATTTCGAGACTGACATCACTGAAAATAACATACAGCTGTTCGTTAACAGAGCGGGTTTATAAGAGTTATTTCTTCATAAATTGGACACTGGAATTGTCCAAAAAGGCCCAGCTCAAAGGTGTCATGAACTGAACTACATTGGTGGCTCAGTACATAGTATAGCCAGTTTTCATGACTTAATAGATTAATAAGATTCATACTGAGTTTGGTGTAATACAGTATTTTACTATTTATGTATTTTCTGTGCGAGTTAAAAGAGTATAGAGTGCTGCTGCAGAAATCTACTTTTGTTCGGTATTGTACTGTACATGTAATTAGGTAAGAATTGTCATTCACATAGATTGTCTATCCTAGATCATAATTGTTATATTGTTTTACATTTAAAAGGATAATAATGTGTAAAAAAGAAAAAAAAAAGAAAAACTAAGTTCAGTCATCTGACAGCCCTATTGTTGACATGTGTTTTTATATTACAGAGTCACACCTGGATGAAAACCTGCTTAAAGGGCCGTTCACATATCGCGCCTAAAAACGCGTGGAAAACGCTAGGCGCGCCGCTTTCTGCTTTTTTTCCAAAGCGTTCGGGCGCTTGCGCTCCGGAGGCGTCTGCCGTTGCTAAGCAACCATCAGCTGCGCTCTCCGTTATAACAAGGAAATTTCAGCAATGGATTTCCACCACTGAAAAACGCTCCGGTTACTATCGTAACCTCGGTTCCCTGAGAGCGGGAACGAGACATCACGGAGATATTTCTCCGTTATGGGAACTCCTTCCCTTCCAACCTTTCCTGAAGTCCTATTGGCTCCCGCCAGTCCAAATGACTGGCCAATTAACGCGAAGTATGCAAATCGCATGCAAAAACTGACGAGCTCGTGAGGCAGTATAAAATGCGGTGCACGCGACAATTACGTCAGAATCTGATACTGAAAGGGAAGGAGTTCCCATAACGGAGAAATATCTCTGTGATGTCTTGTGAAAGCTCGAGAGGGAACCCTTGCTGTAACTCTGCTACAAGATTTATTTACAAAAAAAAGTAAAAAACATTGCAGTGTTTGGGTGCACCCCATTCTTCAAAAACGCAAAAACCACGGGGAATTTCACCAGCTGATTCAGGAGCTCCGCCTGGACAATGGGAGGTTCAAAGCCTATTTCAGAGTGGACAAGGACCAGTTTGATTATATTTTAAGAAAAGTTGGCCCAAGCATCAGTAAACAGAGCTTCTGCCGTGAAACCATCTCTCCTGCGCAACGGCTCTGCATTTGTCTGAGGTAATTAGAGTATAACTGAAGTGGTCATAAAACACCAAATGAAAGCCCTCAATACTTCCACCACTGTGATGTCATGCTTTGACATAGGCCTACATGTATTCGTAAATGACTATATATATAAATAACTTAATAATTGTGGTCTTTTATACATACTTTACACACACTAAATATATAAATGTACATTTGTACATATGTTACAGGTATCTTGCAACTGGGGATTCCTTAAGACCATCGCCTTCAGTTATCGTGTGGGTCACTCAACAGTTGCAGGCATCATAAAAGATGTGTGTGAAGCCATATGGGACAACCTTGTGGAAGAATACATGCCACCACCTAACGGAACGCTGGCGAGAAATCGCAGCTGATTTCCAGCAGATGTGGAATTTCCCTAACTGTGTCGGGGCAGTAGATGGCAAGCACATAGTGATCCAGGCCCCTGCCTCCAGCGGTTCCCTTTACTTTAACTACAAAGGCTCCTTCTCAATTATTCTCCTTGCTGTTGTTGATGCTCAGTATCGCTTCCAGGTGGTGGATGTTGGGGCTTATGGCCAAAGTAGTGATGGTGGTACGTTGGCTGTTTCAGCATTTGGAAGAGCTCTGTGTCAGGGCAGCCTTGGCATACCAGAGGACAAATCTCTCCCTGGTGCAGAACATCTGGGGCCACATGTGTTCGTTGCGGATGAAGCCTTTCCCCTCAGACGCCACATGATGCGTCCACATCCTGGCCAGAACATTGGGAGAGAGAAAAGGCTGTACAACTACAGGCTTTCCCGGGCCAGGCGAATGGTGGAGTGCTCATTTGGAATACTAGCGACACAATGGCGGCTGTACAGAAGAGTGCTAGGAGTGACCCCAGAAATGGCAGAGAAAGCCATTAAGGCTACCTGCATCCTCCACAACCTTCTGAGGGTAGATCAGGTAGAGGACCATCCACAAGCACCATCATCGGAACCTGATTCCAGTGCAAGGGCAATGGGAGATCTCCACAGGATGAGCAGCAACAATTCCTCTTGCGAAGCTATCACCATCAGAGAGAAATTCACCCAGTATTTCTCATCTACAGAGGGTGCAGTCCCATGGCAGGAGAACATTATTTGATGTTACATTATATAACCAAATAAACTAATCATTATATAACCAAATAAATTAATATAACCAAAGAATAAACTAATCTGTAATATACTACTTAATAAAATAATTACATTTTAATACAGTTTGCCTCATTGCCTTATTTTCGAATTATAATTTATTGATCAGTTCAATTGTTTTAGAAACATTAACATGTATTAATCAACATTGTAAAAATACACTTTTTAATTTAAAAAATTGAAAAAAAAAGTAAATAAAAAAAACAAAAACAATAAAACAATAATGATTAGACTAAGGATATGAATCACCTGTCTCCACTGACTAAATTCATAAAGAATTTGCTTGATTTTCATTCGCGCTTCACCTTTTTCTGCAGAGGAAGTCTTTTAAATGTTCCAACGAGACTCATGAAATAGAGTTCATCGTAGTCTTGAGGTTTACTCCGGTTACTTAGAATGCTCTTCTGGAATTCAGAGCGGTCTGGCTCTGTATTTCTCCTCCTCTTTCCCATTGAGGGACATCTAGAGACCGGGGTGACAGGTGTAGGACACACAGACTGGATGTTTGCTGGCTGCTGCTGCTGCTGGTCGATGCCAGGGGCTCTGGCTCTACAGGAAGTAGGGTCAAGGTAATGAGGCCCTCACTTTGACTGTCCTAGGAGAATAAAATAAAGTTTATTTTAGCATAAAAATAAATCATGACTTAAGATTGATAAAGTATTTTATTGTGTATTAGCTTTTACTCAGGTAAATACTGCATATTTCAGTTATCCAAATACTGACAGCTACCCATACTTTCTATATAGTATCCAAACTTCTGTAGAAAGCTATCTCATTACATTCAGAGTCTAGCTGATCTGAGGCTGGTGGGATGTTGGATGACGTCGGCCTCTCCTTCACAAATCGCTCCAGAAAACTGAGAGCATTCATGAACTTCCATTTCCTCTGACTTCCTCCCTCAGAGCCACTTCTCTTCTCCCTTTCTGCTTTCCTCTCCTTTATATACTTATCCCTCAAATATTTCCACTTCTTTCTGCCCTCATCCTCTGAATAAACATAATGAATAATGTTCAGAGGACAGCTACATGTTTGCAAAGAATTGTCATTGACTGACGGAGCATTATTCTCTACCATTTTATATATAATACGTCTAGGAAATACTATTGATGAGAAAAAAGTGCATTTTGCATGACACTGAAAATGTTTATCTTAACAAGGAAAAGGTAACAGCTAGCATGACCGATACACCAGTTAGTAAACATTAATGTAAAAACAGTATCATGCTTACCAGTTAGCAAGATCAAGCATAATAGGACCCCTTTAAAGTGACAGCAGGCTAATATTTCTGCTGCTGACTGTGTGCTTAATATTAATAAAACAACAAAAGACAGACAAAATGCAGGAGTTTTGTAGCTTTAATAAGAAACAAAGGAAGTTTAATTCTTACAGTGAAGACCATGCTGTTTTATTTTACATTCAATTATTCAATTTCTGTAGTAGGTTGTTGAATACTTTAGATTTGCATGAAAAAAACTTAAAGGACTGTTTGTTCCATTTGTATCCTTTTTTCTATTGTATTTGTCCTTTGCTTTTTTTTTTATTATGGACTGTTTGATTATTTTCAATAATTTGAGGATTTATTTTTAACTAATATTAGTTACCCCAGTATTCTGCTGTGGTATTGAGAATTGTAAAATGTTTATCTTAACAAGGAAAAGGTAACGGCTAGCATGACTGATACACCAGTTAGTAAACATTAATGTAAAAACAGTATCATGCTTACCAGTTGGCAAGATCAAGCATAATAGGACCCCTTTAAAGTGACAGCAGGCTAATATTTCTGCTGCTGACTGTGTGCTTAATATTAATAAAACAACAAAAGACAGACAAAATGCATGAGTTTTGTGATGAGAAAAAAAGTGCATTTTGCATGACACTGAAAATGTTTATCTTAACAAGGAAAAGGTAACGGCTAGCATGACTGATACACCAGTTAGTAAACATTAATGTAAAAACAGTATCATGCTTACCAGTTGGCAAGATCAAGCATAATAGGACCCCTTTAAAGTGACAGCAGGCTAATATTTCTGCTGCTGACTGTGTGCTTAATATTAATAAAACAACAAAAGACAGACAAAATGCAGGAGTTTTGTAGCTTTAATAAGAAACAAAGGAAGTTTAATTCTTACAGTGAAGACCATGCTGTTTTATTTTACATTCAATTATTCAATTTCTGTAGTAGGTTGTTGAATACTTTAGATTTGCATTAAAAAAACTTAAAGGACTGTTTGTTCCATTTGTATCCTTTTTTCTATTGTATTTGTCCTTTGCTTTTTTTTTTATTATGGACTGTTTGATTATTTTCAATAATTTGAGGATTTATTTTTAACTAATATTAGTTACCCCAGTATTCTGCTGTGGTATTGAGAATTGTGAAATTTCTCTAAATGTCTCTAAAATGTAGATGTCATAGCAACCTTATTCACAGAAAAAATATATTTGACATATATCGCCTATTATGGACTGTTTGATTATTTTCAATAATTTGAGGACTTATTTTTAACTAATATTAGTTACCCCAGTATTCTGCTGTGGTATTGAGAATTGTGAAATTTATCTAAATGTCTCTAAAATGTAGATGTCATAGCAACCTTATTTACAGAAAATATATATTTGATATACATCTCTATCTTTAAACAAATCACTCATATAAAGTTTTGGTCATGTGGCTCATTCATACACTGCAAAAAATGGCTTATCTTACTTAGTATTTTTGTCTTGTTTCTAGTCAAAATATCAAAAAATTCTTAAATCAAGATACTTTTACTAGATAAGCCAAGTGACTTAAGATATTTAGTCTTGTTTCCAGGGGGGAAAAACTCAAAATTAAGTGCATTGTTCCTCTTATTTGAGTCAAAATAATGAGGGCTTGACAAGTCATAAAGCTCAGGAAATCCCTGGACCGCAATGATGAGCTGCTCCTCCATTTTTTATTTTTTTTTGCTGTGGTTTCAAAGTAACGGAAAAGATGAGGAAGCTGATTGGTTGGTTCTTGTCACATGACCTGCGGTGCACTTGCGGCATTCTGAAAAGTTGAGATGTTTTTATCTCGATGCGGTGCGGACGTGAACATGAACACATAGTAATCTTTCTTTTGTTCAGAGTGTGCATTTTTTTTACTATTATTTATTATTTATTTTTTTAAGCCAGCAAAAAAAGAAAAACAGAAATAAAGACTGTACAGCATTTAATGCAGCAACTAATTAAACAAAAGTCAGAATGAAAACAGGCGAGTATAAAATAGTACTGCCACTATCAATTCCAGAAACCGAGTTTTCCAAATTTTGCTTTTTCAAAAAACAATGAATGTTGAGGAACTTGAAAACTGTAAGGGACAAATTAGTCTACTGAGATCTCTTGAGTCACGTCTTTCAGGTATTTATACCTTTTATCTAAACAAAAACATCTCACAAAATGAGGAATATTATAAAGCAATTACAGTAAAAGTAAACAATATACTTTCTAAGAAGTTGATGCAGCTGTTATAGAGCCAATATTTACCTGACCTTAAAAATTACTTTGATCTGTCAATATGGTCAGGTTGATCATGTTAAATAACCAGTTTATTTAGATGGCAACATATCACAGACAGGGCTTAGGTTAAACCAGGATTAGACCGTAGTTCAATTAGGGCATTTAAGTTTAAATCTTTTATAAATGTGCCTTAAAAATAAAAATAGCATTACTCGTGTTCATCTTGAGACAAAGCGGCACTGACATATTTTCTTAGTTAAAACAGTCCTGACATGCATTTTAGTCTGGGACTACGCTTAAGCCTCGTCTGTGAAACCGGGGGTTAAAGTGCTAATTAGAGCAGAAAAGATTACAATTAATGTTGCCGTAATTAAACAATCATGAAAAGTGTAGGTTACAGCATTCTATTTAGATCTACTCCCATTACATCAAAGGTTTTCACTGACTGTGCTGCAGAGTAGAAGTAGACTGGGGAATGGATTGGTCTGAATTGAGCACATTTTCCCTCTTGTGGCCAATAATATATCATCTGCTGATATATCGTGCATTTCTATTCACTATTAATTACGTTTAATGTACTGTTGTAAAAAAACAATATCAAAATCTCAGTCATGTTGTTCTGAATATCAACACGGCTATGATTACTTTTATCATTGTTCCTATGAACACGCGAGAGCTGTGCTCATATTCAGAACCATAGCAAAACAGTACAACATGGATTTGTCTTTAGTCTAATTTATAGACCAAGTTTCCTGGAATTTGTTGCAGCGCTCCCACAAAAGAATGCAGTCTTGTGTTTACCTAATGAGCCAGGTATTCACCCTTGAGGAGATGGCTGTCCATTCTTTGACAGGGAAGAAATCAAATGCCAATGGAAGTCTGCTCCCAAGATCAAGGATAGATCCACAAAAAAATGGAACTAATATTCTGTGAGGGTTTTTTTTTTTTTATAGCTCTTTATGTCAGGGGTATCGCACTCAGCTCCTGGAGGGCAACTATCCTAGCTTAGTTCTAAACCTGCTCCAACACACACATCTGTAGTTTTCAAACCAACCTAAAGGACCAGTTGGATCAGGTGCATTTAATTAGAATGAAATGGAAAAAGGGATAGTTCACCCAAAAATAAATATTTGCTGTTAATGTACTCACCCCTAGGCCATCCAAGATGTAGGTGAATTTTTTTTTTCAGTAGAGCAGTAAAGATCATTTAGATTATTTACAACATTATTACCTGTAATCCAGAGCCTAAGGCAAATCATGCAATCATATAAAGTATACACAATTATATTATTAAAGCACCCAATAATGATGTGAAACATGGATCCGAAGTCTTGATCAACTCTTCTTTTACATTAACCATGAGAAACCATAAAACTTTAATTTGGCCCTTCATTCAAGTGCTCGGTTCAAACATGCACATGATCAGTGGCTCATCGGTCTTATGTGCGAGTCGAACTGTTTCCTCAGTTCAGGACCTGGAGCACTGAATGATTCATTCATCATAGGATCAGATGCGCCGCTATTTTGGCTCAGGCATCCAAAAGTGAGTTTTGATTGAGTAACTTGTAGATCAGTGCTGCTCGAGCCACAAACTGTTTCAGACGCTTCAGTCCGATTTGATGAACTGGTTCAACTAGTTCACTAAAAAGAATCTGTTCAAAAGAATGATTCATTCATGAACCAGACGGGACTCTGGACCATTTGCCTGAGGCTATTGCAAGTAATGATGATGTAAATAATGTTGATTTCCTTGCACCGACTGATTGTTTTGATTCATAAGACATCAATATAACTTCAGGTTAGGGTTTTCAGCTAAAAATCGTCTTTACTGTTCTACTGAAGAGAAAGTCACTTGCATCTTGGATGGCCTGAGGATGAGTAAATGTATAAATAGCAGATTTTCATTTTTGGCTGAACTATCCCTTAAATGAGGTTTAACACTGGAGGGCTGGAACTGTGGTCCAGGAACTAAGTTTGACACATTATGCAAGACAGTGACCAGACATGTGCAGGGTTTTCCCCACAGGATTTTTTTTCTTGTTTATTGAACTACTATTCAAATCAGTGTCATATTGTAATCATGTTGATATTGATATTCCGGGAAACATCTTGGTCGTGTAATGTTGCTTACCTAAATCATATTTTATAGATATATTTTTTTCCTGCTGCAGTATGCATCTATAACTTTCTGAGAGTGCTGTTGCTCTCATTTGTTGATTTCTGCACGAGTTTCTCTCACTCAGGCTGTGCAAGCATCTGGCACGACATCAATACATCATCAATCGCCGTTTACACTGAATGCAATTAAAATCAGAATCATTCTCATGCGAAAACCACAAGTTTACATGCGGATATGAGCGTAAGTGTGACGTCAAAATGGACTGGCTCGGAATCGGCAGACTGACCGGCCGATCACAGGTCCGGGCCGATCATGAGGAAAACCAGCTAATTCTGCTCCCAGGCCGGTCAATCGGTGCATCTCTAATTATATAGTAAAAGCCTGCACCTTCCAAAAATGTAAAGAGACCCAAAACACTCAAAACATAGTATTCTGTCAGCAGCAGGACTATTAGCCTGCTGTCACTTTAAAGGGGTCCTATTATGCTCTTTTACACAGTCTTGATTTTGTTTTGGGGGTGTAGGCTCTCATACTAGGTTGTTCGAAAAACACATTAATGTGATATCACAAATCCTGGAAAATATGCGTTGAATAATCACCAAGCGCTGCATTTTGACACATTTTTGCATGTATTTGATCATTTAGGCAGCTTAAGCTAAAAGTTGACTTTACATGTACGTGTTCTGCTCCGTCTCTGAACGCATGCACAGAAAGCCTCCTGAGGAATAGCTCAAGTCCTCTTTCGTGCTTTTAAAAACATGAATAAATCTAATTAACTTTAATAAATCAAGCACATCCCATTTTGCAAGTGACGTTACATGATTTTACTGATTTACACGTGAAATTGGACTTTTATGGAGGAGCGACAGCGCACCGCTGGAAAGGGGGTGGAATGGGGCGTAATAATTATTAATAATCATTTTATTATTGTATTTTCATAGTCGTTGGAGGCTGAAATTGTATTTCGATTAATTGCACAGCTCTATGTGTGCCTTGAGATAATTTTATCAAGGTAATGACATCCTAATGTTAGGACTGTGACCTCTGTAATAAAGTCTTAATGCACAAGTTGTTCCAGAAGCACTTGCATACAGACTGCTACATTCAGGAGCACGGAAACTTGACAATGCTGCCCTGTGACGTTTTATCAACAAAATAGCTCTGCTACCAGAAAACTTTTTTATTGTGTGTGTGTCTATGTAATACTTCATATATATACACATACACAATTTATATTGAATATTTATAATAATATTTATATTTTCCAGCAATCTTCATTAATATATGAATGATTATCTGAGAATAAATATGATATAAAATGTTAAATGCCTGTTAAGAGATGTTGTTTTCTATGTTTGTCATTTATTTATTCAAGTATATTATTCATGTATATTTTTTTATTTTGCAGAAAAAGTGCTTTTCCTAATGTGGACACAAGGTCCCTGAGAGAAGCTGCTCGCAACAAATTATCAAATGAGCGAAAGCTTAATTATGAGATGTAATGTTTGAATATTGTAAATTTACATTTTCATGTTTACTTTCATTGTGCCTTATATTGTTTCATTGTGTCATATACCCTAGTTTGTAGCGTACACAGATGATGTTGTTACACATGGAGAATAAAAGTTGAAATGTAGTATGGTCGATGTAAGTAGTCCCTAACCGGGACTAAACATCAAAAATGATTGATGACTTTGACCTTTTGACATCATAATCATATTCATATGCAAATTTCTGACCTCATAATACTATCCAGGGGCCTCATGTATAAAACTTTAGATTTCATCCTAAATGTGTGCATACGCACAAAAGCTGGATTTTGCGTATGTACAAAAGTTTTCAGATTTATAAAGCCATGCGTACGCCAGAACCTGCACAACATTTTCTTTGTAATACCCAGTCAGTGGAAGATTGTGTGTACATGAATCTCCACCCCGTCTCCTCACCGAAATAGCCATATATGGAGCTTACAACGCCTAGTTTTAATATGCATAACGTCATCTGCATATCATTTCCATGCATATTCCATCCGCGTGACATGTTTTGCATATTCCATCCACGTGACACGTTTAACGCAGTTAAGGGTACAATACCTTAGGAAAATATGAGATACGTACTATAAATGCTTTTTGAGACATCACATTGCTATTCAAATTTATGCAATTCTGCCTATAAAGTAAACATATATTTTAGAATGTAGGCTATATTTGAATGGAAATAGGCCTTATTTTTTGCAGTGTAAATAACTGCCTGACTCACCGTGTCAAAAACAAAAACATTTTGCAAATGAAACGTGCATATCTTGCAGTTTCCTTCAAATTCTATCTTTTAAATATGGTGTTTGTCACAATATTGGGAAGAGCACGAAAGGGGTTATCATTGGGCTACTGTCTGTGCGCGACACCTGTGAACAGAAGTTCTAGAGTACTGTCATCAAACCAGTTCAAACCAGCCAATGGAATGTTTGATCAACAAGCGCATCCTTATGTCTGTCGTTACCATATATGTTCCAAAGCATCAGACGAATTAAGTTCACATCAGTAATCATTCATGCAAAAGTATTTTCTCAGAACATGAGTTTTGCTATTTAGAACACAATTTAAAGCGGAATTGTCATACGCCAAGCAATCCTCGCTGTGATTAAAACATAATCACATAGCCTACCACAGGAAAATTGTTCGAAAGCAGCACATCCACTGCAAATATTTCTGTTTAAATTCATATTAAAAAAATTTCATTTCTGCATAATAATTTCATGAAATTTCAGCGCTTAACCTTAATTATTGAGAGTGTCATATTTAATTTAAACATGCATGTCAAATGTAAAACTGACTTTAAAATCATCCCGTTTGCTTCATTATTTCGCTCACTCCAGTAAAAGAGTGCGTACACATGGTCTAGAGTCTAGAGTGTCCATACGGTGCGCACGTATTTACGCCTAGTTTATTTTTTATAAATCCCGATACACACATTTCCATGCCCATTTTGTGCGTACCCAACATTTATACATCAGGCCCCAGATGCGGAAATCGGCATGCGTGAAATTCCGACGTCAACCTTTGAGCTCGTGTGAGGAAATATGTTGTTGTACGTGTCCGACCGCTGACAAAACCATAAATGTGCTGTCAAGTAATGTTATTGAAGATTTTATGGTCCATTCCCACATCCGGATGCATCTGCGGTCCGCATGCTCAGGAATCCAGTTGCATTTTTGGTCACTCTCACTCTCTCTCTCTCTCTCTGTATGGGAGATGTGAGAAAAAGATATTGGTTTTAAGGATAATATCGAAATAAATAAACAATTCTAATGGACTCTCTCTCTCTCACTCACACACACACACGTTTGCTTAGCTATCTAAATGGGAACACTACACAGACTCCTATTGTTTTTTATCTACAGTTAATTATACATTTTACAACCTAACACTAACCCGTGTTGTGAAATTTTACTCAAAAATATTATGTATGGCGATAATTACAATCAATATGGTGATTGTTTTAATGATTATTTCAATATTAGAAGTCTTAATATAGGCTGTGAGTCTTAGGTGCCCCCTACTGGGCAAGTATGGTACTTTCCATTGGGCAACGCCAATGAACTAGAGTAAACTAGTAAACTAGTGAACTTTGGGTGACTTCCAAGAATATGTCAAGGATGGCACAAACAAGTATGATGAATGGCCATGAGGACACCTGCATCTAGGGAGTGAGGAGGAGACCAAGGTTGAAATGGAAAATGGTTCAAACTAGAAGGAATCTACGATTAGAAAGTAAACCAAAATGAGAATGAATTAATTGTAGCAAAACTAATGGGGTAAGACCAATCAGAGGCCGAGTTGTCAATTTTTGGTTGAAAAGACTGATAAGAACGAGGTATAAATATGGGTGCCTGGACATACAAAGACTCAGATGCAGCGGCTGTCATCTCGGCTTTGTTGCTGTGCTCAATAAAGTCTTATTTTGACATCTGGAACTCTGCTTCTTGAGCTTTTTTGACAACTTCGAAAAAGACCATTGTTTGTTCCACGACAAATTGGCGTCACGAACAGGATTGGCTTGAAGCCTGACCTTGACGAGAGCCGTAGCAGGTGAACGCCTGGCGAACACGCAAACAATAAAAGACTAATGAGGTAAGAGCAATTTTTTGTTTAAATTAAAATGGTGAATTGTTTGCGTGGTTGCTAGGGTCAAACCTGTGGCGGTGATCGAAATTTTACGACTTTGAGAAGACCATTGTTTGTTCCACAACACCCATCACAGAAAACGTTACATCTTACAAAATAAATAAATAATTGATGTCCGGACATGTCATTGTCATGTTTTATGCAGACTTTACATTGACATAATTCAATTCAATTTAATTCAGGTTTATTTGTATAGCTTTTCACAAAACAAGTTGTTGCAAAACAGTTTCACAGAAAAACATCATATTTAGAAACTTTAATATTTATATTTACAATATTTTAATGAATTTTATATACTATCATCCCCTAAACCTACCATCGCAGTAAACTTTCTACATTTTTATATTTTCAGAAACATAATCTAGTATAATTTATCATTTAAAAAGTTGTTTCTTCGCACAGGTCAATCATTTTGAGTATTACTATACATCTGGTTTGTGGGGACACTCAATAGCCATAATGATTTTTTTACTGTACAAACTGTACACACTGTACACCCACCCATAACACAAAAAAAATCTGCATGCACTTAACTTTTTTATTAAATATTGTTTTTAAGCGATCTGAATTATGAATTATGAGTCAAGAAATTTCCATAAACCACATTCACCTTGTTATATCAGTGTAATACCCATGTCATTATACAAATTTGTGTTCTGATAAATCATATAAACAAGCACGCACATACATAAACATTACAAGCTAAAAGAGACTTATCCCCATTTTAAAATAAAGCAAAGCAAATCATTCATTTTAAACAAGTATTCAACATTTAAGTTTATTGAACTTATAAAACACATCGTAGTAACATGTTAAACTAAAGCAAAGCAAATCATTTATCATAAATTTTAATCATGTATTCAACATTTTATTTATGTTTATTGAACTTATAAAACACATTTTAAACGAAAATTTTAGTTTTTCACTAACTAGGCATAAACGTTGTTTTCGCAAAAACACAAACAAGTACATTCATGCTGCTCACATATTGTTGTATCCCAGCTTGTATTGAATACAGTATAATCAGACTTTAGCCATTAATATATTTTTAAGACACTGAAAAACACAAATGTCAGGGCATGTCAAAACATCTCCAGTGCACCAGTGATTATACATAACATACTTCATAATAAATAAACATCTACTATAGTTTCATTTGACAATAAAAATGCTTTACATTATTCTAGGGCCAATGACGTTCATACCTTCGAATGAGATGTTTACAAAATGTATATAAGTTGGAAAATTAAATCCTGCTTTGAGCTCTTCTCACCAACAGAAGTGAAATGTCAGTCTGAGGCGGTCGTGCTGTCACACACACAAACACACACACACACACACACACACACCTCGGTTTTTGTTTTCTGTGGACGCTCCATTGGCGTAATGATTTTGTACTGTACAAACACCTACCCATCACACAAAGATTTCTGCATATGCTTACATTTTTAATTTAATATTGTTTGTAAGCAATCTTAATTATGAGGACTCAAAACTCAGAAATGTGATCATAAACCAAATTTACATTGTTATATCAGAGTAATAGCCATGTCATTATACAAATTTGTAAACAAGCACACACATACATTAACATTACAAGCTAAAAGAGATTTATCCCCATTTATAGCCATTAATATTATTTAAGATATTTAAAAAAACACAAATGTCAGAGCATGTCAAAACATCTCCACTTCATCTGTCAGGATGGAACGACAACAGCTTTGCGGGCTTATTGTTGTTGTTTTTTGTAGCTGTCGTTATATTAATTTATCACTTTGAGCAGGAGTCCAGGATTCATTATCCTGTATTCATTATTCAGGTAATTATCCATTATACATTGTGATATAGCCTGGTTCGTTGGTCCGTTAGATCGTATTGCTTTCTCACTACAACCGAACCGCTCCAGAGTTCGTTTTCAATCAGGCCGAGACCACCTCGTTCAGGTGATCTCGGACCGATTGTTTTGGCGCGGATCCGGGCTAAGGGGAGAAACGCGCCAGGTTCCCAAACAACGGGCCAGGTGTGAAAACACCCTCAGAGAATGGTTTAAATGTGCTACATGTATTTCAAAGCATAACATTAATTTAAATAAACAGTATAAACATTTTAAATAAACATTTTGTTTGTTTGTCTGGTGGTTCTTAAACTTCAACTAAAGTATAATTTATATTATTAGATTTATTTCACATCAAACACTTTAGATTCTTTAAAAGTTTCTTTCCTCAAAGTTTTAATACCCACACACACACACACACACGATGAAACATGTTGCCAAAGTCTTCCTCTATGTTTAAAAATAAAACAAAAAATATTTATCTTGTTTTAAATGGATGCAAGGAGCTTGTGTGTTTGTCATAGCGCAGACGCAGCTCACGCATGTCACCTCAAACAGTGTCTCAAATATTTGGATGAAGTTAATGTATCTTTTAGAAAAATATTTTAGAGAAAGACCCTCAATTGTGTTCAGTCATTAAAGATGGTTCGGGCAGATAGGTCTATGCCTCTGTGGACCCATGCATCCTAGGAATGTTTCACATATGGAGATTGATTTAGCTGATGCTTGTATGTAATCCAAGAACAGTGTTGGGGAGTAACTAGTTACATGTAACGGCGTTACGTAATTTAATTACAAAATAAATGTAACTGTAATCAGTTACAGTTACTAAGAAAAAAATGTGTAATTAAATTACAGTTACATTTGAATATTTACACACATCCACATACAGATTTAACTGATTTATTTCCCAAATTGCACCGACTACTCTGAGACATACAGCATTATTATAGACATATTAAAATTCAGAATATTACTCCCTACTTGAGATTGTTTGACTAAATTGATATTACTTTAAGCATATGTTTTGTACACTTTTGGCAGATTTGCTAGAGGGGCTATGTCACCTTGTTGTAATGTGATCGCAATTAAGAACCATAACATTATACTACATGCCCTTGCAAAAGGTTGTAGACACAGTCTTTTATACAGGAAATATGTTTGCGCAACATAAATATGTATCATTATAACAAATACCTAATACTGAAATCCTCTCTTCTAAACTATTTGAAAGTTTTAATGTTGATTTTGATGACCTACCCCACCAGCTGATGCCACTCTATTCTTTTTCATTGTTTGTTTTTAGATGAAGACTATTCTCAGACTTTGGTCAAACATGCCATGAGTGTTCGCAGGAAAACATGAACAAAAATACAGTATAAGATCATTAAAGTAAAGTCCTTCTACAAGAGAGTGTTTAAACTGAGATTGTGATGTACTTTAGAGCTTTTTCTGCTCTGTCTACAAAGCGGCCACGCGACACACACAAGGCCTCAATCTTATTATTTCTTTGTTACATGTACATCTATTTCATTTAGAGCACATAAAGTTACACATTACAAGTTGAAGATGGTGTGGAAACACTATTCTTTGTACTCGTCTCTAAACACGACTTTAATAAATCAGTTGTTTTAAGCGAAAGCGATGATTCAGTCCGTTTTATTCAGTCTTTGTGTTTTAGGCGTCCGCCTTTTAGTTTTGTTCCAGGAAACAGGTACAACTGTAACTGCGTGTTGTCATGTCTGGCTGTTCTTCTTTAAGAAA
>NW_015548275.1:178146-193726 GCF_001515605.1 Sinocyclocheilus anshuiensis
CACTCTATTCTTTTTCATTGTTTGTTTTTAGATGAAGACTATTCTCAGACTTTGGTCAAACATGCCATGAGTGTTCGCAGGAAAACATGAACAAAAATACAGTATAAGATCATTAAAGTAAAGTCCTTCTACAAGAGAGTGTTTAAACTGAGATTGTGATGTACTTTAGAGATTTTTCTGGTCTGTCTACAAAGCGACCACGCGAACACACAAGGCCTCAATCTTACTATTTCTCTGTTACATGTACATCTATTTCATTTAGAGCACATAAAGTTACACATTACAAGTTGAAGATGGTGTGGAAACACTATTCTCTTTGTACTCGTCTCTAAACACGACTTTAATAAATCAGTTGTTTTAAGTAAAAGCGATGATTCAGTCAATTTTATTCAGTCTTTGTGTTTTAGGCGTCCGTCTTTTAGTTTTGTTCCAGGAAACAGGTACAACTGTAACTGTGCATTGTCATGTCTGGCTGTTCTTCTTCTTTAACAAAACATGAGGTCAGCAGTTTTTTAACATCTCTTAATTCTCTTAATTTTTCACAATTGTAAATGTTTGTTTAGCTTAAATATTAGTTTATAGTCAGTTACAAAGGTATCAGGCATGAAGCTTATATGTATTTTTTAATAATTATAATAAAGTTCCAGGCTTCCGGTAGTTCGGCGAACACTTGACAGAGTGTTACTCAAACAGTCCTCAGCGTTATCTTTTAATAAAATATTCCATTGAATGTCACTAAGACAAATTCTGTAACAGCGTTCATAAATGAATATAAACGTCCAAATCTTTATAGAGACAATAAGAACAATATGGTCTAACAACACAAACACAAATGATTGTTCTAACTCACACACCAGACTGATCCCTGGTAAGTACGCCTAAAATTGCTAGATATCTTGACTTTATCCTAGTGTGTAAAGGCGCTACTGCGCTAGGCCTTGTCACACCGTTGTGAGATATAAACCGCAAAGTTTTTCATGGCGTTACACTAAGAAACCAGTACAATTTTATGTTTCCGTGATTTTGTTCGTTCTTTCTGTTTGAATTTGTTTAGCATCTAATCATAATTGCTAGGCCTTGCGCTTTGTTTCCTAGTTTTTGCTGTCATGTTAGAGATGTTAGAGGACAATATTTCTGTGAATTTGCTTGATTTAATAAAATATCGCTTTAATCCGTCCTCTTCATTTGAGACATTTACATTATATTATTTTAGTTTATATCAGATACAAGATCGTTTCTTAATAATTCTCTTCCGTCTACACTCATACATTCTATTAGGTCTACTCGTTTTCTTTTTTATTGAATTGCTTGTACTTTGTGTACTGTGTTAGACTATCCAGGTATGCAAAATCATTAAAATCCAAAAATTGAACTAGGAGAAAAGGATAATGAGTGAAGTGATTCAACCTTCTATTTACCTTTTATTATGTGAAGAAAATGATCAAATTGTTATTACAAACAGTGGTCTAGCCAGAAAAGAAAATCTCTGCATGCCATCATGTCACGTTCTAGGATGAAATTGACTACCGCCTCAATAATTTCACATATCATGGAACCATCATGTTTTGAAACAAGCGTCACACATAAATCCGTTACACACATACACAGACAGAGAACCTCGTTAACGTACATCTCACCGCTACATTCAGACATCACATCCAGAATTTTTCTGGTAGTTACACAGATTGGCTCTTTGCTGGTAATAAACATGCTCGTCTTACAACGTCCATTTCATTCTTGAGATTTGTTTCATGCTTGTAGTCCCCCGTACAGTCATGGTTTGGATCGCATGCATGATCGATGATCTTACACATCAGATCAATCATTTGGTCTCTGTAACATTGTTTAAATGTAGAGTCTATGACGCCGTTTACAGGACACGTTTTTCCCGTGGCGCAGTCGCACTCCAGTTGCTCATCCGCAGCAGCACCAGAACTCCATGCTTGCTACATCAGCTTTTGCGTAGCGTCAGACGACATTTTCAGAATTTGATTCGCTCCAAGACCTAAACTTTGTCTCCTAATCGATAGAAAATGTTGTAGCCCTTTCCTTGAATCTGGATTGACTGTTTTAATCCACGACGGTCCAGGCCTTGTGCAATTTCAGTTTCGGGCTTATGGTTTAGATCCCCCCGAAGCGATATTAATTGAAAAATGTGAAAAATGCAGTGCTTCAGGATCAGACAAATTGGATTGTAGAAGCTGATTCTGTCAGTCCGTGTAGGTAACATTTTGATCAATAAGAAAGTTGTAGTATCACCGCTCTGTCAAACCGGTATTGTTCGTAGATCTAGGAAAAGTACGCAATAACTGCAGAGTTTATCAGGATGGCCGCTGTTCGCTTACAGAGGGTGCTATGTAGCGTAGCTGTAGTCATGAGGATGTAGTGACGGATCTTCTGTATAGCGCCGTACATTTGAGCAAAATAAATTGTTGGGGAAGAGGTCTTGTTTCGACTGTTGACTGGTAGTTGAGATGGGGGCGTTGCACTCAAAAGTGGAGGGTGAAGGGGTCCTGGATAGGGATGTGCTTTGACCGGCGAAGCCTCGCATATGCCACCAAAGAGATTTCTGTCGTTTTTGACCGGAAGATATTTTGATTAAAGGTTATGAGGTAACTCGGTCATTTAAAAGAATTCTTAATTAAAACATTGGCAAATAGTTTCAGGTACAATTAAAAAAAAAAGGTGATATATCACATTTAATGGATAAATATGGGAAAACTGAATCCAATAGTGGATTATTAAACATACAGTAAGGAACACAGCAAGGAACACCTGTTCTTCAGGTTTGTTATACTGGATACATAATTATACTGAATACACAGACATGATAATTTAACTTGACTGAAACAGTTTGTTTATTGTTGAGAAAATGGTGTTTAACACAGGTCGTCGCTCTGCTCAAAATATAGACTAGTTTTGCAGCATTCGAAAGGGTTGTCCTCAGGGATAGACCAGTCACGCATTCGAAAGGGTTGTCCTCGGGGATAGGCCAGTCACGATCATACTCATCAGAGTCAGACTCGTCGCTGCTTTGAGACAAAAAGTTTGTTTCAGAGTCCTCCCGATGTTTATTTACCAGCATAAGATAATTTTGGTCATGAAACGTTTTGTTCCAACAAGCTGATATGTATATGTTTTCTGGTGGCTTCGTCGCACGGTACCTCACCTCGTGTGGCACCGTCCCACTGGAAAAAGTACCAAATTTTTCTACCATAATTAAATTCTCTCTAAATTTGATTGTAAAAGTATGCCCAGTCTATGGCGGTCAAAAGCAGGTGGTTACATTCAGATGTATATTCCTCGTAAGATTCCAAAACGTAGAGTTTCACAGTCTGCAATGTCTTGTCAAACACAAATCTTCCCACGCGTTCATCAGACACAGAGAAATCTTGCTTCACAAAATTTTCATATTCATGGCCAATCTTTGTCGGACCACGTCTTTCCCCGTGTGCATCTTCACCCGTTTCAACAGAACTTCTCTGCGTTGTTACACACATCGCTCTTGTTTCAGGAGTGTTTGGAGCGGTGGTGGCCATTGTAACAATGTAGAAATGTCCGCCGCGTATAACTGAGTGCTAAACCTTATTTAAATACCAAATTCTGAATGTAGGTAGGGGCTATAGGGACGTGACGCCTTCAACAGTCATAAAACGTGCGCTTTAACACATTCAGTGAGATACTATCTCTTAAATTATCACCAGTTGTTCTTGCAAACTAAACAAGTGTAAACTCATGAGGTTCAGGTTCATGAGAACCTCTGAGGAAGTTTGTATTTTTTAAATCAATTGAATAAAAAAGAAAACTAGTAGCTGAATAGAATGTACGAGTGTAGATGGAAGAGAATTATTAAGAAATGATCTTGTATCTGATATAAACTAGGATAGTATAACGTAAACGTCTCGAATGAAGAGGACGGGTTAAAGCGATATTTTATTAAAGTCAAGATATCTAGCAATTTTAGGCGTACTTACCAGGGATCAGTCTGGTGTGTGAGTTAGAACAATCATTTGTGTTTGTGTTGTTAGACTATATTGTTCTTATTGTCTCTATAAAGATTTACGGTTATATTAATTTATGAACGCTGTTACAGAATTTGTGTTAGTGACATTCAATGGAATATTTTATTAAAAGATAACACGGAGGACTGTTTGAGTAACACTCTGTCAAGTGTTCGCCGAACTACCGGAAACCTGTAACTTTATTATAATTATTTAAAAATACATATAAGCTTCATGCCTGACACTTTTGTAACTGACTATAAACTAATATTTAAGCTAAACAAACATTTACAATTGGGAAAAAATTTTCACAATTAATTAATTGTGAAAAATTAAGAGAATTAAGAGATGTTAAAAGCTGCTGGCCTTATGATTTCTTAAAGAAGAACAGCCAGACATGACAACACGCAGTTACAGTCGTACCTGTTTCCTGTAACAAAACTAAAAGGTGGACGCCTAAAACACAAAGACTGAATAAAACAGACTGAATCATCGCTTTCGCTTAAAACAACTGATTTATTAAAGGGGTCATATAATGCAATTTAAATTTTTCCTTTCTCGTTGAAGTGTTACAAGCTCTTGGTGCATAAAGAAGATCTGTAAAGTTGCAAAGACTAAAGTCTCAAATCCAAAGAGATATTCTTTATAAAAGTTAAGAGTCAACCACGCCTACCTAAAACGTCTCGTTCTAACACGCCCCCACATATCTACGTCACGATGTGGGAAGATTTGCATAACGCCGCCCAAATGTTCACGCAAAGAAAGAAGGCGTAACTTTTATTCTCGCTGTAGTATTGTTGCTGCCGCCATGTCGTGAAGACGCTGTGTTTCGTTGTGAAAGCGAAACTACTTTGTTTGGTCTTCCAAAAGAGGACGATATCCGTTTCGTCATGCCTGGAACTGATCCGTGCTGATCGCTGAGGAAATACATCATCTTCACGCTGTGGATCGCCGGTTCAGCTTTCACCGTGGACGAAGCAGAGTCCAGCCCAGGGTCGTCACATGTGGTTGCCGCAAGCCCGCCGGCCGCGCCGTTCTCAAGCTCACCGGCCTCAGCTCACTCTAGGCCGCCGCCGCGTGTGACGCTGTGCTTCGTTGTGAAAGCGAAACTACTTTGTTTGGTCTTCCGAAAGAGGACACGACTAGAAATCAGTGGTTAAGTTGTATTTACAACACTGTTCCAGAACAGTTCAACCCAAATATTCAGATGTGTGCAGCACATTTTATGGAGGACTGTTTCCTGATCCTGGTAGAGTAGACTACAATGCCGGCTGTTCTGACTCACAGACTGTAAGTAAGTTTTTTATATTAAAGAATTTGCCACTGATGATTCAAACACGAGTTTTGGGCAGTGTAGAGTAGCACTTTTGTCATTTCTCCGATCACAAATGCAGACATGATTTTATGTTACGCTCCGGCAGGAAAGGGCATCATCACAATATGGTAAGGGGCGTAACATTTCCGTCTCACGCTTGAGGTATTCGGCCAATCACAACGCACTGGATAGCTGGCCAATCACAGCACACCTCGCTTTTCAGAACGATGAGCTTTGTAAAAATCTACGCGTTTCAGAAAGGTGGGGCATAGAGGAGAAACAATAATGTACAGTATGTGGAAAATAATGTGTTTTTTGAACCTTAAACCGCATAAACACATTTCATTACACCAAATACACAAAATAATGTTCTTTTTAACAGCATCATATGACCCCGTTAAAGTCGTGTTTAGAGACGAGTACAAAGAGAATAGTGTTTCCACACCATCTTCAACTTGTAATGTGTAACTTTATGTGCTCTAAATGAAATAGATGTACATGTAACAAAGAAATAATAAGATTGAGGCCTTGTGTGTGTCGCGTGGCCGCTTTGTAGACAGAGCAGAAAAAGCTCTAAAGTACATCACAATCTCAGTTTAAACACTCTCTTGTAGAAGGACTTTACTTTAATGATCTTATACTGTATTTTTGTTCATGTTTTCCTGCGAACACTCATGGAATGTTTGACCAAAGTCTGAGAATAGTCTTCATCTAAAAACAAACAATGAAAAAGAATAGAGTGGCATCAGCTGGTGGGGTAGGTCATCAAAATCAACATTAAAACTTTCATAATAGAGGATTTCAGTATTAGGTATTTGTTATAATATACATATTTATGTTGCACAAACATATTTCCTGTATAAAAGACTGTGTCTATAACCTTTTTCTAGGGCATGTAGTATAATGTTATGGTTCTTAATTGCGATCACATTACAACAAGGTGACATAGCCCCTCTAGCAAATCTGCCAAAAGTGTACAAAACATATGCTTAAAGTAATATCAATTTAGTCAAACAATCTCAAGTAGGGAGTAATTTTCTGAATGTTAATTTATTTCTATAAACACTGAATGCTGCCGGCCCTTAGAGAGAAGGCCTCCCCTACAGTCATATACAGTCCAACAAACAAAATGTGTACAGCGTCTATTTTAGCTTGTAATGTTTATGTATGTGCTTGTTTATATGATTTATCAGAACACAAATTTGTATAATGACATGGGTATTACACTGATATAACAAGGTGAATGTGGTTTATGATGAAATTTCTTGTGGCGTCATAATTCAGATCGCTTAAAAACAATATTTAATTAAAAATGTAAGTGCATGCAGAATTTTTTGTGTTATGGGTAGGTGTACAGTGTGTACAGTTTGTACAGTAAAAAAATCATTATGTCTATGGAGTGTCCCCGCAAACCAGATGTATAGTAATACTCAAAATGATTGACCTGTGCGAAGAAACAACTTTTTAAATGATAAATTATACTAAATTATGTTTCTGAAAATATAAAAATGTAGAAAGTTTACTGCGATGGTAGGTTTAGAGGATAGTGTATAAAATGAATTAATATAATGTAAATATAAATATTAAAGTTTCTAAATATGATGTTTTTCTGTGAAACTGTTTTGCAACTTGTTTTGTGAAAAGCTATACAAATAAACGTGAATTAAACTGAATTGAATTATGTCAATGTAAAGTCTGCATAAAACATGACAATGACATGTCCGTACATGTCGGGGCCCCCAATAGCCCTGATCGTTTGGCCTGTTAAAATATATATTTTTTCCCGATCCTGGTAAAATGTACGACGTTTTTATATTTTTAGTGACGACTAAAACTAGTGTAAATGTTTTGCTTTGTTTTATATTGTGTGTGATCGCATAATTCATATATTTTAATTTCATTTAAAAGAAGAGAATAGGACTCTGAGATTGAATGTGTGTACTTGTTTAACCTACACTGTGGGGCCAAGCGACCTCTCAAAGAGAGGAGCATGAACATTTTGACATTGCATGGGCCATTTTATTGAGTCCCATGAGAAAATTACTTATGAATCACATCGATTATTTGTTTAATTTGTAAGACGTAACGTTTTCTGTGATGGATTAGTGTTAGGATGTAAAATGTATAATTAGCTGTAGATAAAAAACAATAGGAGTCTGTGTAGTGTTCCCATTTAGATAGCTAAGCAAACGTGTGTGTGTGTGTGTGTGTGTGTGTGAGTGAGAGAGAGAGAGAGAGAGTCCGTTAGAATTTTTTTTTTTTTATTATGATATTATCCTTAAAACCAATATCTTTTTCTCACATCTCCCATACAG
Organism: Sinocyclocheilus anshuiensis; assembly: GCF_001515605.1. Lineage (NCBI taxonomy): Eukaryota > Metazoa > Chordata > Actinopteri > Cypriniformes > Cyprinidae > Sinocyclocheilus > Sinocyclocheilus anshuiensis. Next base: position 185,778 of record NW_015548275.1, read on the forward strand.
AGAGAGAGAGAGAGAGAGAGTGAGAGTGACCAAAAATGCAACCGGATACCTGAGCATGCGGACCGCAGATGCATCCGGATGTGGGAACGGACCATACAATCTGACAGCACATTTATGGTTTTGTCACCGGTCGGACACGTACAAACAACATATTTCCTCACAGGAGCTCAAAGGTTGACGTTGGAATTTCACGCATGCCGATTTCCGCATCTGGATAGTATTATGAGATCAGAGGTCACATATGAATATGATTACGATGTCAAAAGGCCAAAGTCATCAATCATTTTTGACGTTTAGTCCCGGTTAGGGGCTACTGATGTAGTATGGTATGTTAAATTTTTGTATGTGTACCCTTTTTAAGATTATGACAAGTATGCTAGTAATACCATGGTTTTCTTGCAGGAATATCATAGCATATTAACTCTTACCATAAAGTTCTAGAAAACAATCCTGCAAAATCATTACAGGAATACCACAAAAATATAACAAAAGGACCACAGGATTATTACAGGAAAGCCAGGTATTACTGCAAAAATATGACAGTAGTACCACAGGAATATCACATATATATATATATATTACATTATATATTACAAGAATGCTGTAAAGCATCTCAAAAAACAACACAATAACACATAATTACCACACTAGTTTTGTGTAGTACTTTTAATGTTTTACTACATGGAATACAACAGGTAATTTTTGTATGAGTGAACTACTCCTTTAATGTTAGCTATACAAGCCCAGTTCCAGAAAAGTTGGGACGTTTTGTAAAATGCAATAAAGTCTGTGGTTTTAGTGATGGTGTTTAAATCTGTCATGAAAACAACGTAGAAAATTCTGCTAGTCCTCAGACCTCCATCTTGTTCAACGGTCCCACGTGACCCCCCCTACGGTAATATAGTAATGACAATTTTAACAATAGGTTAATTTTTTTATTGTATGTATTAGTGACCATAAGCTTCTCACCTTTAAGCTACTTGTTTCTTCTCCAAGATTTACTCAAAAAAGGGTCATTAGTTTTAGAAATGTCAAGAATATTAATTTTGATAGTTTTTCATCCTGGATCTCAAAACACCCAACAGTTGGAATTGTCGATCACTATAATTCTGTTTTATCATCTGCTTTGGATATGTTCACCACTAGGAGAGAATGCTGTTTCATTTAGTAAATCATCCCCTTTGTACACCACTAAACTCACAGCTCTTGAGGTTAAAAGTAGGCAGCTTGAACAACATTATAAGAATTCAGGATTGACTGTCCATAAACTCATGTATGATGAACATCCGAGTCAATACATTAAAGCACTTAAAGCAGCAAGAACAAAGTACTATACGTCCATTATTAGTAGATATGTATTAGAATTTATTTTACTGTTCTCAGTTTACCTTTCAAAGCTTGGACTAAATCCTCATCAAGCTTGACATGAGCATCCGTTTTTATCCTCTTGTCTGTCGTCACCATACAGCACACTGTGTTACACTGAACATAAGGTTAGAACAGGCCCGACATCTCTACAACAGAAGTGCTGAATTCTAAAGTTAACATGACACTCAGAGCCCCAATAGTCTATTAATTAAACCTCTCATTCACTGATATGAGATTAAGCCATACTTACCACTCTCTTATTTGCTCATCTCTTTGAGGGGACAGCAAATTTACACTGTTATACAAGCTGTACACTCACTACTTTACATTGTAGCAAAGTGTCATTTCTTTAGTGTTGTCACACGAAAAGATATAATAAAATATTTACGAGCCTATGGCGACTAGGCGCACCAGAATGGGCGGGGCATCTGGCTATATAAGCGGCACTTCGCCATAGGATCCTCAGGTTACTTCGACTGACGCGACGACTAAGTTCTTTGCTGATCTACGAGACTCAAAGCCTCTCGCTGTAGAATCGCCTTCTCAGCGGATCAAGCTGAACCAGCGACCCTCTGCTCGGCTGATTCGCCGCTTCTCCGCCGCCTTCAGCGTCGCAGCAACAGCGGTCCCAGCTTATCCCCTGCCGCCATCTGGCGAGCCTAAAAGAGCTTATTTCTAAGAGGTAAGTTCTAAAAGAGCAAAATTTCTAACGACGTTGTTGCAAATGTCGCGCTGCGAGTGTGGCTCATGCAGGGAATCTTGCATGATGCAGAAGGGCAGTGAGTGCGTCGCCTGTTTGGGCAGCCCCCACGCAGAGACTGCACGCTCACTGAGACAGAATGCTCACTCAGAGCATGAGCCTCGCTCTTCTCCACTCGCGGACCGCCTTCATTGAAGGCAGCCCTGCTCTCCCGTTTCTCCTCTCTCAGCGAGCCTCGGAGAGAGAAACAGCGAAGTCTGGAATGTAGAGGGACGGCTGCCGTCCGTGAGGGAGCGGAGGAGTCGCCGCCGTTCGCCTGAGGCCGGAGCCTGCTGCCATCCGCCATGATGGGGAGGAGCAGGGAACGGGGGACTCCTGCCGGCTGCCCGAACCCGGAGGAGCCGTCGCCGTCCACCGGGCGGCGGAGGAGTTTCGGGCCGTCAACCGAGGGCTATCCAGTGCCGCCGCCAGGCATCGCGGAAGAGTTTACCCAGCTGGTGGAGGGCCGAGATAACTAATTACTTGGATCAGTATTCTAAAGTTAATAACACGATAACTCTAGTAATATAACGTGAATAACAGGATAACTCTAGTAATTACTGAAATCATTGTAAGCTTTCAAGGTTTTTGTAAGATTCTGGATAGTAATTCCTTTTGCTAGATTTGGTAACACTCGAGTCATTACTAGTGGGTTACCATGATCTTCACTTTAGAATTAATTATACATTATGCATAATTCACATTAATTATGAACCTATATAGTAGCTCTTAGTAGTTCTCTACTAAGGAGACAAGAGAGGAGTGGATTTGTTTTATTTTCGACACAACGGACGGAAGGGGGGTGGGGTGCGCAGTAACTCATTATCATTTAAAGAGACATACACCAAAACGGGTTGGTGTGAGCAGAGTTGTTTTTGACAAGGCAAAAGGGGTGTTTTTTACACAGCCATTTAGTGTTTTTAAGCAAAATATGTTACAGACATTTCATGAAGACCCTACTAAATCATGCCAACTTGTGGAAAATGTTCATCTAATGACCCCTTTAATACATTTAAGAGTACTTATTTTTCACCTGGGATACGAATAGAGCGGTCTAATCCAAGTCTTCTGAAGAGATATATTTTATTTTATATTTTATAAACACTGATAAACATACATAGAGCACATCAAAATTTCTCAGTAAAACGTTGTACAAATGTAACACTCTAATCACCGGACAGACACTAGAGCTTTCGATGCATGTGTTGTTTATTCTGTAACACAAGGAGAAATATATTTTCTCTGGTGATACAGTGGGCATTTATACATATACTGTATATATATATATATATATATATATACATACAAAAAAAGAGATTCACTTGCATTTGAGTCTAAATATGTTGTTAGTCATGCTACGCAAATTTCATCTAAACAACAACGTTGGTCATACAATCACAATCAACTAACATATTACACAACATCACTGAACGTTCAATTTAACATTATTTGTGAGATTAACGTACTATTAAAAAACACACATTTTGCTAGAGCTCATTTACCTACCCCTCTCAACATCAGATACACTTCTCTGCTCGGGGGAAGGGAGTGGTTTCACAGGTAAAAGTCGAACAACCCACTAATTACTTAATGTTGACACTGGAGGTCGCACAACAATAATTAACTGAACAAAAATATAGACATTTTGGTGAAAGACATAACATTCACAGGAACATTTTTAACACGGTTACACAAGTTACTCTTAAAGAAAAAAAAGTACTGACAAGAACTTGTCCTGAGCGAGAGAGAGTTACAACAATCTCAACATAACACATCTTCAAACATTCCATTTAGTTGTGATATGGAAACAAAACACTTCAGACCAATATTAAGCAGGAAATTAAACATTTTTGAATACATCCAGTCAAAACATCCAGGAACGGCATGTTTATACTTTATATTATGTTCTGCACATATACGTTCTGCTCTGTTTGTTTATTTAATTTTAACGTATTCAAACTCTCAATTGCACACTCTTTTGTGAGATTTTTCCATTCAGCTGGGATCTCACCCTGACCCTGGAATTTTTTATTGTAGTGCTTTTCCAGATCTTTCTTGAACCTGCACACAAACCATTTCCAGTATGGCAGCTCAGAGGTATCAAAGGTGATGCTCCACTTTGCATAATCACCTCCTGCTCTTCTGTATTCTTTATATGGAAACCACTCTTTTGATGCACAAAATCTTTTACCACTTGACACTAAAGTTGTGCAAATATCAGCACTGAGATGCTCTATTTGATGGTAATGCCAACCTTTGATCCCATCCACTCGATGGAAGCGAACATTGTGATCTCCAGGATGATCTTTGGTGGTGTTGGTGCAGATGGCTGTACAGAACGGACACTGAACCCAACAGCACTGACAGAAGTGATCAATCAGAATCTCATCTGGCCTGAACTTGAGGTCCAGTTTTTCATCAAATGCATATATGTTAAACTCTTTACTGATGTCAGTCATTATAGCAGGGAGTTCGTTTCTTATCACATCTTCTAGGAGGTTGAAATCATCAACATCATCGTGTTTGACTCCACTGAGGTCTTTTTCAGAGAAGATCAGCACACCTGAGAGCTCCTTTGTGAAACCCTTCAACCACAAACCAACATCTCCACTGTTCACTTGAACATGTTCAGTAGATTTATTTGCAGTGTCCATGATCTTCTGCTGCAGGAGTTCAGTGTTCTTCTTCATCTTGGGTAAAACACTGACACTGAACTTACCAGTGATAAACTGACTGACTTCATGTCTGATGAAATTCTTAAAGTGATCTCTGGGATTGTGAATGTAGTTCATGTATTTGTTGAAATCCTCCTCTTCTGCCAGTGTCTTCAGGATGTGTTTCTCCAGATTTGATCTGTTTCCATTCAGTGATTCACAGTCTGTTTGAATGTCATCTGATACATCTCTGGCAGTCTTCTTGTAGACACTTTGCTTAACAGGCTCTCTGAGTTTCTGACAGATGATCTCACCAAAAATGACAGCTGATGCAGCTCCATGGAGGTGTTTCTGGAAAACACTATAGTATTCTTTTCTCTTCTTGTCAACATATATTACAGGATCATTGGCTTCCCTGAACAGTCTGTGTTGGCCAGTGATCATCTTGTTTGCTCTCTTAGAGATGGACAGAACCAAATCCATGAAGAATTCATTCTTGAACACATAGTGCACTGATGCTTCCTCGTGTTCGGTTTCTCTTGCCTTGATGTAATCTGTGAGTTGTTGAATGCAGCTTTTGTTGTAGCCCATCTTTGAAATGTTAAATGACTGAATCATTTCGTCTGTCTGCAGAGAAACATCTGTGACAAATGATCTTATTTGGGCCTCGTCCTCTTTAGATAGAATGTAACCCAACTTCTCTTTAGCTGATCTGTAGGCATTTGTGATAGCTCCGGTAATTCCACTGGATTTCTTTACCTTCACATAATCAGAAAAACTCAGTACTTTGAAAATATCCTTGCTCTCACCCCAGTGGTCTACAGGAGCACTTTTTTCAGGATGTGTATCTCCAGATTGGATCTGTTTCCATTCAGTGATTCACAGTCTGTTTGAATGTCATCTGATACATCTCTGGCAGTCTTCTTGTAGACACTTTGCTTAACAGGCTCTCTGAGTTTCTGACAGATGATCTCACCAAAAATGACAGCTGATGCAGCTCCATGGAGGTGTTTCTGGAAAACACTATAGTATTCTTTTCTCTTCTTGTCAACATATATTACAGGATCATTGGCTTCCCTGAACAGTCTGTGTTGGCCAGTGATCATCTTGTTTGCTCTCTTAGAGATGGACAGAACCAAATCCATGAAGAATTCATTCTTGAACACATAGTGCACTGATGCTTCCTCGTGTTCGGTTTCTCTTGCCTTGATGTAATCTGTGAGTTGTTGAATGCAGCTTTTGTTGTAGCCCATCTTTGAAATGTTAAATGACTGAATCATTTCGTCTGTCTGCAGAGAAACATCTGTGACAAATGATCTTATTTGGGCCTCGTCCTCTTTAGATAGAATGTAACCCAACTTCTCTTTAGCTGATCTGTAGGCATTTGTGATAGCTCCGGTAATTCCACTGGATTTCTTTACCTTCACATAATCAGAAAAACTCAGTACTTTGAAAATATCCTTGCTCTCACCCCAGTGGTCTACAGGAGCACTTTTATAGATGTCACTGAGGAGGATTTTTACATCTGTCAATATGTCAATCTTTTTGATTGCAGGAGTGTCTCTGATTATGTTTTTCACACACAGTTTCCAAAACAAATCAAACTCTTTCTTCACTGTTTCTTCATCATTTGCTTTGTCTTTGAGTTTTAAGGCAAGTTCTTTGCTCTTTTCCAAGAGAGTGTTTTCATGATGTGTCCTCTGAGCATCAATCTTTTTCCTCAGGTCTCGTTGCTGAAGAACCTCATTTAATTTCCTCTTTGTCTCTCTCACAATGTTTTCCTGAACATCTTTGATTTTGGTTTCAAATGACATTTTCCACTGAATCAGTAAATCGGCATCTGTGTCTTTTTCAAAGAACTCTGACATTGATTTTTCCACTTCTTCATTTGTCTTCTTCAGTTCTCTCTGAAGATCAGTTTCCTCAATCTCATGAATTGCTTCATTTTCTATTTTGTTGTGTAACTCGTTTTCTGTTTCCATCATGGCTCTGCGAAGACTCCAGGACCACTTGCTGTATTCAGTCTCCAGTTTCCTGTAGGCTGAGATCTCCAGAGAATTTCTGAAGCTGAAGACGAATCGTTCCTTCAGTAAAGCCTCCCAGAGATCTTTAATACGATCTTTCAAGTGTGTCAGCCTCATTCCATGTGATTTTGAGGCATGAGACATAATAGTTTTCTTCAGTTCTTGAATGTTCTCACAATAGTTTGGGTTTGGTGGTGCCATCGGTGGGCTGCCCTCCCAAAGCTGAGCAAAATACTTCACATCTTTCTGAACATCAAATTTAATGATATCACTGAAACGTTCTGCATCACAGACTTCATCTTTAGCAGCGAGTTTTGTCATCTCGTCAAGTTTCTCCTGCAGTCGTCTCCTTCCCTCCATATTTTTCTCTCCAGCTGTGATGTCTGACACGTTCTGATGCACAAATACACAGCTGGGATTCAGTCTGACCTTCTTCATCCTCAGGATGGCCTGAACAACAATCTGAAGAATGTCCTGTATCTCAGATGGGTTTTCACCAAAGATGTTGATCAGTGTCAGATTTCCAAGACCAACAACAAATGTGGCCAGTTCATTGTCATGATGTCTTGTTGACCTTCCAGCCAGTTCTAGAGCACGAAGACCCTCAGTATCAACAACTAGAATATAGTCACAGGTGAGCATTGTTCTCATCTCGTCTGAGACTCTGACCAGCTGCATGAAAGCTCCTCTGGTGCACCTGCCAGCGCTGACAGCAAACTGGAGTCCAAACATGGCATTGAGCATGGTGGATTTCCCAGAGCTCTGAATCCCTAAAACTGACAGCACAAAGACACTCTGGTCTCCCAGTTTCTGAATGAGTTCATCTAGAACAGCAGAGATCCAGATCACAGGAACATGAGCAGCATCTCCATCCATCAGCTCCAGTGGAAATCCAGAGATCATCATCTCTGCTGCAAGACTCGGGAGAGAAGAAAAGTCAGACTGCAGGTCTTTCTTGTTCTTCTTCACAGATGAACACGATTCATAGATTTGACCGATCTCCCTCATGATGTGCTCCAATCCAAAGGCTGCAGCTTGAAGTTCCTCAGATATTCTCTCAAGGTCAGCTTGTTCAGCTTTGAGATGTTCAGATTTGTCTTGGCTCTCTTTCAGTTTTAACACCGTCGACCACTTTTCATCATACTTGTGATGTAGAGCATAAAG
>NW_015548275.1:193882-214402 GCF_001515605.1 Sinocyclocheilus anshuiensis
TGTGATGATCTTCTTAACACTGTTTTCCCAAATCAAGCCAAACTCCTTCTTCAGTGTTTCTTCATCATTTGCTTTGTCTTTGAGTTTTAAGGCAAGTTCTTTGCTCTTTTCCAAGAGAGTGTTTTCATGATGTGTCCTCTGAGCATCAATCTTTTTCCTCAGGTCTCGTTGCTGAAGAACCTCATTTAATTTCCTCTTTGTCTCTCTCACAATGTTTTCCTGAACATCTTTGATTTTGGTTTCAAATGACATTTTCCACTGAATCAGTAAATCGGCATCTGTGTCTTTTTCAAAGAACTCTGACATTGATTTTTCCACTTCTTCATTTGTCTTCTTCAGTTCTCTCTGAAGATCAGTTTCCTCAATCTCATGAATTGCTTCATTTTCTATTTTGTTGTGTAACTCGTTTTCTGTTTCCATCATGGCTCTGCGAAGACTCCAGGACCACTTGCTGTATTCAGTCTCCAGTTTCCTGTAGGCTGAGATCTCCAGAGAATTTCTGAAGCTGAAGACGAATCGTTCCTTCAGTAAAGCCTCCCAGAGATCTTTAATACGATCTTTCAAGTGTGTCAGCCTCATTCCATGTGATTTTGAGGCATGAGACATAATAGTTTTCTTCAGTTCTTGAATGTTCTCACAATAGTTTGGGTTTGGTGGTGCCATCGGTGGGCTGCCCTCCCAAAGCTGAGCAAAATACTTCACATCTTTCTGAACATCAAATTTAATGATATCACTGAAACGTTCTGCATCACAGACTTCATCTTTAGCAGCGAGTTTTGTCATCTCGTCAAGTTTCTCCTGCAGTCGTCTCCTTCCCTCCATATTTTTCTCTCCAGCTGTGATGTCTGACACGTTCTGATGCACAAATACACAGCTGGGATTCAGTCTGACCTTCTTCATCCTCAGGATGGCCTGAACAACAATCTGAAGAATGTCCTGTATCTCAGATGGGTTTTCACCAAAGATGTTGATCAGTGTCAGATTTCCAAGACCAACAACAAATGTGGCCAGTTCATTGTCATGATGTCTTGTTGACCTTCCAGCCAGTTCTAGAGCACGAAGACCCTCAGTATCAACAACTAGAATATAGTCACAGGTGAGCATTGTTCTCATCTCGTCTGAGACTCTGACCAGCTGCATGAAAGCTCCTCTGGTGCACCTGCCAGCGCTGACAGCAAACTGGAGTCCAAACATGGCATTGAGCATGGTGGATTTCCCAGAGCTCTGAATCCCTAAAACTGACAGCACAAAGACTCTCTGGTCTCCCAGTTTCTGGACAAGTTGATCTAGAACAGCAGAGACCCAGATTACAGGAACATGAGCAGCATCTCCATCCATCAGCTCCAGTGGAAATCCAGAGATCATCATCTCTGCTGCAAGACTCGGGAGAGAAGAAAAGTCAGACTGCAGGTCTTTCTTGTTCTTCTTCACAGATGAACACGATTCATAGATTTGACCGATCTCCCTCATGATGTGCTCCAATCCAAAGGCTGCAGCTTGAAGTTCCTCAGATATTCTCTCAAGGTCAGCTTGTTCAGCTTTGAGATGTTCAGATTTGTCTTGGCTCTCTTTCAGTTTTAACACCGTCGACCACTTTTCATCATACTTGTGATGTAGAGCATAAAGGTCATCTGATATATATTCATCAAGAAAGATTCCGAGCCATTTGAGGAAAAACATCTTGTTTGCAGAATCTGAATTCATTTCTTTAATAAAGAGCTTCATAAACTTGCTGACATCAGATTCATGTTGCTCTTCACGGATTTTGCCCATTTCTGTTCGTTTTTTACTTATTTCATTTTCTGTTATATCTGCTTGAGGTCGATGTAGTTCTTTGTTCTTCTGACTCCACTGATGCCACAGTTTCCCCTGACAGGGCAGAAATGATTCTTTGACCTTCGTCAGGTCTTTCTTCTCCAGTAAATTAATCATCTGCTGTGCTGCTACTCTTCCTCCCCTGCAGCCATTATCATCTTCCTCATCTACTCTGATGTCTGGGAGTTTGGACACATCTTCAAGTCTGAAAGCAGAAGATGATTCTGAGAGACAATCATTTATAGTTTTTCTGAGTTCTTCAGATACATCTGACTGATTCCGGTCTTTCAAACCGATTTTGTATTTCCCTTTCTTCATCTCAGTTACAGTACATTCATCTTCAGTAAAAAGGCAAATGAGTGGCTTTGCACTCCTGTATAGGTTTTGGATTGTTGTTGTTGTATGTCTATCATTCCTGTCCAGTCGTGCTAGAAGAACAACATTGACTGAGGCCATTTCAGTGAGGATCTGCAGCTGTTTCTCATGGTCTCCTGCATCACCATGAAGATTGCAGAACGCAACACAGTTAGCAAATTTATCTGTGTTTTTCCCAGAGGGGCAGAACCAGGCGATCTCCACCACTCCATCCATCAGGACCCTGTTTCTGCTGCTGCCTGGGCAGTTCCTGTGGAAGAATGTGTTGTGTTTCTCATTGATCAGACTGTTCATCAGATGAGACTTGGATGAAGACACAGAGCCAAACCTGAAAAAAGGCACCATTGGAGTTTGTGCCTTGTAGATCGGCTGGATGTGACTGATGATTTCATTGTTGGTGTTTCTCATTTTCCAGCTCTTGTTGATTTGTCTAAATGTCCAGAGAGGAAACTCAATCCGCTGTGCGAATGGATCAGGAACAAGCAGAGGTAGAGCGTACTGACACTGGGACAGTTTAGTCACTATCAGCTGCTTAAGGAAACCATCAGCACAATGAAACACGGCCATCTGAACATCCATCGGGTCAATTCGCTCAGATTGTCTTGTTCCTTTGTTAGACAAATATATTGCTTTGAAAATATCACTCTCATCTTCAGGTGAGTCATTGTCTCTTTGTTGTGTGTGATCTTCCTCATTGGTCTCTTTAGTTTTAATGTATCTTGCTCTGTAGTCCATCATCAGTAGTTTTTCTAGGAAACTCAGAATCAACTCCTCTTCAGCACAAGACTCATGGAACTGTAATGAATGTGCCTTTATCTGAAGAACATCTTCAGCTCTTAGTTTGTTGTTGTGCCTGCCTTCAAGATGAAGTCTGTGATATAGATTCTCTATTTTTTCTCTTTCAGTCTTTTCTTGTTGTAGATGTTGATCTGGACTGAATTTGGTTGTTCCAACATCTTCGTTTTCTCCCTGTTTTGTAAAAAAACAATAGATTAATTTTATTCAATGGTAAATATAATGTGGCAACAATGTGTAAAACAGTTGGTATATGTTTATGTGGTAGGTCCAGTGAAGTTCTTCCTGCCTACATGTGGTTGGTGAGTCTGTTCATCAACTGCCCTATCAGTGGGCAGTGGAAAGAGTATATGGTGTATGCAGATGCCCAATATTTTCCTTATTTTTCATATTAATTCATACAGTATATTCATTATATTCATACAGTTATTCTTTATGATTATTTTACATTATATTCATATTACTGTTTTATGTTACACATATACTCAAGCATTATTCATTATCCATTTATTCTCTTTATTTCCATTAATAAGCATTATTCATTATCCATTTATTCTCTTTATTTCCATTAATATGCATATTCCATTGACATAATATACACTGAACAACATTATAAACGCAACACTTTTGTTTTTGCCCCCATTTTTCATGAGCTGAACTCAAAGATCTAAGACTTTTTCTATGTACACAAGAGGCCTATGTCTCTCAAATATTGTTCACAAATCTGTCTAAATCTGTGTTAGTGAGCACGTCTCCTTTGCCGAGATAATCCATCCACCTCACAGGTGTGGCATATCAAGATGCTGATTAGACAGCATGATTATTGCACAGGTGTGCCTTAGGCTGGCCACAATAAAAGGCCACTCTAAAATGTGCAGTTTTACTGTATTGGGGGGTCCGAAAACCAGTCAGTATCTGGTGTGACCACCATTTGCCTCACGCAGTGCAACACATCTCCTTCGCATAGAGTTGATCAGGTTGTTGATTGTGGCCTGTGGAATGTTGGTCCACTCCTCTTCAATGGCTGTGCGAAGTTGCTGGATATTGGCAGGAACTGGAACACGCTGTCGTATACACCGATCCAGAGCATCCCAAATATGCTCAATGGGTGATATGTCCGGTGAGTATGCTGGCCATGCAATAACTGGGATGTTTTCATGTTGCGTTTATAATTTTGTTCAGTATATGTTTCTTCGTTTGACATATAAGAAATTACATGTTATGATATTTGGATAGGATGTTGGAAACTTGCTTTCTGCAAAAATATTTTTTATATGCAGGAATGTTTGCTAAATTTGTCCTCTGCCTTTGTGGTACTACATATTCTTTTCCAAGAGCTGGTATTTGCTATTTGCAGGGTGATATTTGAAAATTGCCAAGATCTGCTGTTCTGCTCAGAAGGTGTAAAAACCACAGCTACATTTGTATCTTCTCTTTGATCTCATTGTCATGTCAACGTGACCTGACCTAGCTCTGAACTTCAGGTTAATTTAGATGGAAGAACACAGTTGGCAGGACGTAGATAGTGACAGTGGATAAATTCATTTGACATCTATAAATCAGACATCTCGTGATTTTGTTGTAGCATCTCTAGTATATATTTTAGTCTCTAGTATATATATTATTCTAATTGGTTTTTCAGACAGCTTTTCTTCTACTCTCCTCACATGCTCTAAAGGCCGTTGGATTTTGACTTCTGAAGATTATTATACTTAGATCAGATGGCTATCGTACACATTTTAGCAGAATATACTCAGTTTGGATTTTGTATTAATTTGAATCTTTTTCATTAATTTTTTATCTTTTATTATAATTTTCATCTGCAATTGTTACGAATTATGATATTATTTTTAAATAAACAATAATTTTACTGATAGGTTTTTAGATAGGCTGGTGTAACACCATCTGGGCCTGGTGCTTTCCTTTTCTTCTGTTTCCTGAAGACCTGACGCACATCATCTTCACTGATCTGAAGAGCAGGAGGGGGAAGAGGGGGGTTGCTGGAGGTGTTGATGCTTGTGTAGAGAGATGGTCAGAGCGGGTGTGCGGTGTGAGACTGTTTTTGTGTATTTATTTGGTGTATATGTCTGTGTTAGTTGAACTCTACCAAGCAAAGCATGTTTACAGTCGACATGAATAGACTATGGATTACAATCTCGGGGTGCGTTTCTGTTGTTACAAATAGAGTTCAATGAAATTTAAGACCATAGTTAGCTAACAATGCTTTTGGGAAACGCACCCCAGGGTGGTTGTCACGCCAGATTTTCAACGGGCTTACAACATTCCCGCAGACATTGCAAGACCATAGGGGGTCTTAGTGAATTGTTATCGGGTCCGTCAAGTGGTAAAGACGGCACAGAGAGAGGAAGCAGAAGCGGGGATGCTGGGCGGGGCTAAGGAAACCACCCACAAACCATCACTATCAAGCATATTCCTCTCTAATGCCAGGTCCATCGAACAAAAAATAGATAATATGGAGCTGCTGGTTGCTGCTGAAAACTTTGTTTGTGAATGTTGCATCACGATAATCATTCCCAACGCTGCTGTAGAGCTAGCAGGTTGCACTATGCACCGTAAGAGCAGAGGTAGAGGAGTTTCCATATATGTACATAATGGCTGGTGTTCACTAAGCCGCATTATAGATAAACATTGTTCATGGGATATCGAGATTTATCTGCCGAGAAAGCTAACAACAGTGGTTACTACAGCCATTTACATACCCTCTACATTACAAGTTGTTCTGACACGTCACAGTGAACAAACACATCCGAGTCTATTAAAATCAGAAACCATGGATGACGAAAGAAATCCACACACACTTCAAATCATGGGATACTGCCTTCAAGTCATGAGACAGGGCCTTGTACAGCATGGCAAAAGGAGGATTGAGAACCACTTCACAGATAACAACACTAGGTGGGTGTGTCAAGGAGTACAACATATTACAAACTACAAGGGCAGCAGCACTTCAAACCCTAACAACGACAGTCTAAGTGACTACAGACCATTGCTCTCACTGTTATGAAGTGCTTTAAGAGACTGGTACTGAGGCATATTAAAACTAGCCTCCCTCCTGACTTCAACCCACATCAATTTGCGTCCAGGCCAAATAAACCTACGGTGGATGCAATTACCACAGCTACACATAGCACTGGATCACCTGGAGCACAAAGGGACTTATGTTTGCATGCTCTTCATCGATTACAGCTCTTGCTTTTAACAATATATTACCAGACAACTGCTTCACCTGGGCTTTTCCTCTCCGATTGTATTCGTCTGAAAGAAGAAAGTCATATACACCTAAAATGGCTTGAGGGTGAGTAAATCATAGGGTAATTTTCATTTTTGGGTGAACTATCACTTTAAGACACAGTTTTAACATAGATGACAGAAGTTGCACCTGGGGCCATAGCCACTAAGAACAGCAAACTGAGGCTACAATTTACATGGCTCACCAAAATTGGACAACAGAAGATTGGAAAAATGTTGTCTTGTCTGAGTCTCTATTTCTGCTGCAACATTCGGATGGTAGGGTCAGAATTTGGTGTAAACAACATGAAAGCATAGATCCATCCTGCCTAGTATCAATGGCTCAGGCTGCTGTTGGTGGTGTAATGGTGTGGTGTATATTTTCTTTGCACACTTTGGGCCTTTTGGAACCAACTGAGCATTATTTAAGTACCAACTGAACATTATTTAAACACCACCTGAGTATTGAGTCTCTATTGGTGTACGATCACCAAACACTACTGGATCTTCGACATTCTGCCAAAGATTTAGTAAAATTTGATTATGCTGGACAAAAGACATTGCCCCCGCTCCTATCAGGCATTCCAGCTTATCTCTGCCACCTCCCTGTTATACACCCCCAGCGTAAGTGCCACCGTCGCCGAGGAAAATGCAGCGGTCGGCTGGAGAGGGTGAAGACTGGCTTAGCGCTCTCTTCCATGGTTTCCTGGACTGAGTACCGAGTGGTGCCCCGCCTCTCTATTTCTCGGCGATTGCTGGACCCTATCGACGCCTGGCTGGTACCTGTCGTCGGTCCAGATGAGGTGTTCCAGCCCCCTGCTCTCCATGCCCCCACTGGCGCAGGGTAAATCTGCAAGACCTGCGGCTTCTGTGTCGGGTTCCTCTGAAAGTCAGCACCGCCGGCGGTTCCTACCAGGATTGGGCTGGTGAATGCAAGACCGCTAGCGAATAAAACTTTTATTCTAAAGGATTTCTTCACATCCAGGGGTTTGGACTTTCTCTGTGTGACTGAGACGTGGCTGAGAGTTGGTGAGTCCAGTGTTTTCTCTGAACTCTTATCGAATGATTGCTGCTATTTAAATTCTCTGCGAACGTTGGGACGAGGAGGAATAGCAATCGTCTATAACAGGGGTTGGCAACCTACGGCACGCGTGCCAACAGTGGCACGCAGAGGGATAATCGCTGGCACGTGAGCAATAGGGAAAACTGCATACTGACGTACATTTTGAGGTAATAATTTCTCATAGTCAGCCTGTTATGAGATATAAATACTATTAAAGTGTGAGAATTAACTTGGACTAGTCTACGGATGCGCGCGCGACCGCTCCATATACTAGGCGCTTCAGACCAAAGCTTCAGCGTTCTAACAGCGCTCGTCAATGTCAAAATGACTGAGATGGCCAATCAAATCAAAGTAGGCGGGGTTTACTGTTCACAGAAGCAGAGCGTGAAGTGTCAGTTTAACGTTAAAGAGAGCGAGGTAAGATGAAGCTGCAAATCATTTAATATTAGTCAACTTTTAACGATACGTTTTACGATAGAAATGTTAAATGACCGACAGCTATACCCAGTGATGCAAACTACTCAAAAAAAAAAAATCTCAAATATGGCAATTTTGAGAGAGAGAGAGAGAGGTGTAAATTGTCTGCGTCTGTCTCTCTCTACAAACAATGAAGCTGAGTTTAGTTACTTAAAAAACAGCAATTGTACCCCCCTGATTGCTGAGAAATTTAATGTAGCGATTCAGTATCGATTAATAAAAGTTGCTTGGCAGCACTAACAAATTTATGAGCTTCTGAATGTTACTTTTTGCACAGCACAATCTCAGATCTCTGTGTGTGTGTGTGTGTGTGTGTGTGTGTGTGTGCGTGCATCAATTAAAGCAGTGCATTAATATAGAACAGTGATTAAACTGAACGGTTTTAATGCATTGGCCTTGTCACACACACACACGCACACAGTGGTGTTCAGTACGGTCACACTGTATATCTGTTATTCAAGAAACTTTTGAAAAGTTTAAAAAACAATTTATGAAAAAATCCTCAGAAACTATTTGCATGAAAATTAAATAGGCCTATTGTTTTTTATCTTATCATTTAAAAATGTGTATGTACTGTATAAATACAGAATGCATTAAAAAAGAGGGGGGAGGGGTGTTGGCACAGTGGTTAACCAGAAAAATTAAAAATGGCATGTCATGCCGAAAAGGTTGCCGACCCCTGGTCTATAAGAATGCCTACAAATGTAAACAACTATTGGTACCATCCTCGTTCAGCAGCTTTTAAAGGTGCTGTATGTAAGTTTTTGACTATTAAAGCATACAAATACCATAATATGTTTGCAGATATTTAAGAAACATGCTAAGTTAACATACTTGTTTATCTGAAAAACAATGCTACAGTCAGTTATTCTCCTTTGAAAATGTGCATTCCGGGCCGGAATGTCGGTCTCTGTTTTGGTTTGTGAAACCCGCCCACTGCCAGTTTACCCAATTGTATTTCGGCACCCCGGGTTGCCAGTTGGTGGAAAACAGAGAGTATTTAATTTCAGTCATCGTCAAATGCGCTCGTTCCTGTTAGTGTCCTCAATCTGGCAGCCTGCGTGTGCGTCACGTCTGAGGAGGAGGGGCCGGGTGAAAAAAACCCTCTCCAATATTTTGAATTTGAACTGCAATACCTAGTTCAACCACTCGGTGTCAATCCTACATACAGCACCTTTAACTGAGTTTATTTGAGCTGGGTTGTTCTCTCAAAATGCTGTGTGCAGTGGTCTATCGGCATCCCAGATACAATAAAGACTTTATAAATGACTTTTCCGCTTTTATGGCTGATATTATGCCTAAATACGATCATGTCCTTATTGCTGGGGATTTTAATGTCCATGTGTGTTGTCATGAAAACCCAATGGAAAAGGACTTTTTATATCTCATTAACTCTTTTAATCTGGTGCAGTCTGTGTCTGGCCCCACACAGGAACGCGGACACACACTCGATCTTGTTTTATCCTTTGGTTTGCCTGTTTGTAACCTTGAGACCTGTGATGCAGTGTTTTCTGACTATTTGCCTGTATTGTTTGATATTGCTCTTGCCTGTAATACAGTTGAACCTCGCGCTGCTGTTCGCCCCTGTCGCATCATTAACCCTTCCACTGCTGTTCAGTTTGCATCTGTTTTCAGTCATAGTGTAGTCTATACGTAATGAATCAGAGGCGCTTAGCTCATGGTTGCACTCTACCTGTCAAACTGTTATGGATACTGTGGCTCCTTTGAAAATCAGGCAGTCAAAAACTAAATTTAAGCCATGGCTGAATGACACGGTTCGTGCTGTCAGAAGTGAGTGCTGTAGGGCTGAGCGCAAATGGAAAAAGGACAAATTGCATGTCGTTTCAAATACTAAGGGACTGCTGGCGTCATTATCAGAAAACTGTGAAAGATGCTAAAAGAAATGATATCTCTGAAATTGTTTTGTCAAACTGTAACAAGCCTTGCGTTTTAAGACTATCGATTCAGTTCTTCATGTCCCGCAAACGGTCTGTGTTGATGCCTCCTCTGCTGTTTGTGAAAATTTTCTTCACTTTTTTATTGATAAGGTTACTTCCACCAGGGGCTCTTATCTCACCTCCTTCTTAATGGGGTCATATGATGCGATTTCAAGTTTTCCTTTCTCTTTGAGTCTCTGTCCTCTGCTCTGCTGTCTTTGACAAGTTTGAGCGATTTCGTCAGTATTACATGAGATTGTTGGTCATCTGAAGCCCTCAGGTTTTCCATATGATGCTATCCCTCCTCAACTTGTCAAGGAGGTTTTTCCCACTGTAGGGCCATCTGTTCTTGCAGTTGTTAATAGCAGTCTGTCATCAGGTGTGGTCCCTGAAAATTTTAAAGACGCAGTAGTCCAACCTCTGATTAAAAAACCTGGTCTGGATCCTACAGATCTGGCAAATTTTAGACCGATTTCCAAACTACCTTTTCTTTCAAAAGTTCTTGAAAAGATAGTTTGTAGTCAATTAATGGCCTGTCTTAAAGATCACAATATTCTTGAAGTTTTCCAGTCCGGTTTTAAAACTCTACACAGCACAGAATCTGCACTTCTAAAAGTTTTTAATGATATCCTTTTAGCTACTGATGCTGGTGATTTTGTTATTCTAGTGCTTCTTGATTTAACTGCTGCGTTTGACACTGTGGACCATGAAATCTTAATTTCTCGTCTGGAGCAGTGGGTGGCCATCAAGGGCATAGCGCTCCAATGGTTCAGGTCCTATTTAAAAGGCCGGACTTTCTGTGTTAGCTGTGGTGACTCTGTGTCCTCTTCGGCTCCTCTCTCTTGTGGGGTACCGCAGGGCTCAGTTTTAGGCCCTCTCCTTTTCTCTCTTTATTTGCTTCCCCTTGGTTCAATAATCAGGAATCATGGATTGTCATTCCATTGTTATGCGGATGATAGCCAGATTTATGTGCCACTTAGAAAGAATAACACTGTCAGACCGCTACTTGATTGTCTTGACGATATAAAGGCATGGATGGCTCTTAATTTTGTAAGTTTCAATGAAAACAAGACAGAAGTGATGGTTTTTGGTGGGACCACTGGGACCCCTCTGGTTGATTTGGGTGCCTTGGCTCAGTACATCAAGCCAACCATCACTAACTTAGGGGTGAAAATTGATTCGGATCTTAAGCTCGACAGTCAGATCAGGGTAGTAGTTGAATCAAGTTTTTTTTCCAGTTGAGGCAGCTGGTCAAAATAAAGCCATATATTCCAAGGCAACACTTTGAGACAGTAATCCATGCCTTTGTAACCACTCGGTTAGATTACTGTAATGCACTGTACGTGGGGGTTAGTGTGTCTTCTGTTGCTCATTTGCAGATGGTGCAAAATGCTGTAGCGCGTCTTTTAATTGGAACACATAAATATGAGCACATTTCCCCCATTTTAGCTTCACTTCACTGGCTGCCTGTACATTTTAGGATTCAATTTAAAAGTCTTCTGTTTGTTTTTAAATCCCTAAATGGGTTTGCCCCACCTTACATTTCTGAGCTGCTACACCCTTACATGCCCACCCGTTCTCTCAGGTCAGCTGATCAGCTGTTCCTGAATGTGCCCAAAACAAAGAGTAAGCTTAGAGGGGACCGTGCTTTTGTTGTGGCAGCTCCTAAATTGTGGAATGATTTGCCTCTGCGCATTAGACAGGCCTCTTCATTGTTTTTATTTAAAGTCTCTTAAAACATTGGGTGCCTTGGCTCAGTACATCAAGCCAACCATCACTAACTTAGGGGTGAAAATTGATTCGGATCTTAAGCTCGACAGTCAGATCAGGGTAGTAGTTGAATCAAGTTTTTTTTCCAGTTGAGGCAGCTGGTCAAAATAAAGCCATATATTCCAAGGCAACACTTTGAGACAGTAATCCATGCCTTTGTAACCACTCGGTTAGATTACTGTAATGCACTGTACGTGGGGGTTAGTGGGTCTTCTGTTGCTCATTTGCAGATGGTGCAAAATGCTGTAGCGCGTCTTTTAATTGGAACACATAAATATGAGCACATTTCCCCCATTTTAGCTTCACTTCACTGGCTGCCCGTACATTTTAGGATTCAATTTAAAATTCTTCTATTTGTTTTTAAATCCCTAAATGGGATCCCCGCCTTGATTGATATTGTTGCTGACCATATCCATTCCTTTATGATCTTGTGATGGCTACATCCAGCAGGATAACATGCCATGTCTTAAAGCTCAAATCATCTCAAACTGGTTTCCTGAACATTACAGTGAGTTCACTATACTCAAAATGGCCTCCACAGTCACCAGATCTCATCAAATAAAGCACCTTAAGGATGTAATTGAATGGGAGATTTGCATCATGGATGTACACAGGGCTTGAATTGAGGGGGGATGCGGGGGGATGACATCCTCCTGGTTGAAAAAAATTACAAAAAGCATCCCCTCAGTAAAACCACCATTCCCCCTTACCATCCCCTTTGGATTAATAATGTGTATTATGTAAAACTTATCATGCAAATGAAATGTTAAAATTGTCTACTTAAGATAATTCACGAATAACGGCGATTGGCCAATCAGAACTCGGTTCTGTAACAAGCTGCGCACAAGCGGAAGCAAGTTTTTGTCATTTTTCGCACAAAATGGTTCAAGCGCAACTTTTGAACTTCTTTAAAAAGAAGACAACAGAAAAGGTATGATTTTTCCTTCATTAGAATTTAAAAACATTCCCCTGACATAATGTTATTGTGCTGTATGTGTAACGGTGAGGGATTGAGAGATGATAGGAGAGCTGATATTATCTGTCAGGGTCCTGCCCTGACGGTCATGTCTGTTCTGTCTTTGTTTAACGTTTCCTTGTTTGTCTTGTGTCTGAGCACATGGCTTTGTCTTTGTTTATGTTGGCCATGTGCTCCTCTCGTCCTGCCCCCTTGTTTCCCTCTACCACGCCCCTCATGTCTTTGCTTTATTATGTTTATTAGGGTTTCTTTGCTTTTGTTATTTTGCTCTAGTCTAGTTCCTGTATTTATGTTTGCTCTAGTTTTCTCAAGCTTCTAGTTTGGTTTCTTTCTTTCTTTTGATTTTGTCTTTGCCCAGTTTTTATTCTAGTTATTGATTCCTAGAATTTGCCTTTTGGTTCTTTTGTTTTATTTGCTCTCTGCAGTTTGTATTTGTTTCTCTTTGGCTTTTTCATTGTAGTCATAGTGTGTAGTCAGTGTGTTATGTTGCTGTTGCTTGTTCTCTCTTGTGGTCTTGTCTTGGGTGTCGTGTTATGTCTTGTGTTTGTTCCTGTTCTGTGTCCTGAATCCCTCCTGGCTGCTGTTCTCAAGACCTAGCTATCTGACTGGACTGGTATCACTACAGCTCCACGTATCAAGCCCTGGTTTCTCAAGCTGCTGCCTGATATCCAGTGTTCTCATTGACTGGGGCTGCTCTATCTCCTTTGTCTCCAGCAAGACTTTGTTCAGGTCTGACCAAGGACCAGCAGACTGCCCTTTCCGTCTGTTTGGACTCTCACATCATCCCATTGTTCCTTGTCTTGTCAATAAACCTCACTCCCTTGATCATTCTGCATCTGGGTCTCTCCCTAGTAAACTGCTGTGACAAAACCGTGACATTATCGAGTCATCGACCTTGCAAAAACCAAACAAAAACACGTATTGAGAGTCCAAAAGCATTCACTGCGCGATGAAGCCTATTAGAATACAGGTAAAATAACCTTATATTTCAAGCAATTAAAGAAAAAATACCAAGTATGAGTTTTTATGTTTTTATATTCATTGCACAAGCAATGTACTTTTCTGAATATCAGTAGACCTACATGCACGAGCACAAATGTGCTATTAGTTTTATACAACAGTGCATAGTAACACAGTGCTTCGTTCCTTGAATGAATCAGTTTATGAACGAATCAAGTGAGCCAGTGATTCAACGGCCCATTCAGATGGACACTTTCCCTGCGTCCCAATGTGCATACTATCCAGCCCAGTAAATAGGTAGTTAATAGTGAGAATTGATCATTTACTATTGTTGTCGTTAAACTTTTCTGAGGAGTACCCCCTTGAGACCCCCTGCTGGTAACTTGACAGGGGTTTAAAACCCCCTGTTTAAACTGGTCAGTGGTCAAAATTTAAAACAAATAAACAAAAAGAAAATCAACATGAAAAGTATTATTTTGGACCCACATACAATGTGCCCCGTCTGTCAGGGTCCTGCCCTGACGGTCATGTCTGTTCTGTCTTTGTTTAACGTTTCCTTGTTTGTCTTGTGTCTGAGCACATGGCTTTGTCTTTGTTTATGTTGGCCATGTGCTCCTCTCGTCCTGCCCCCTTGTTTCCCTCTACCACGCCCCCTTGTTTAGTCCTAGTCTAGTCCTCGTTAACTTGATTGTGTCCACCTGTTCCTCATGTGTTCTGCTCCTTTATAGTGTGTCTCTTCCCTCATGTCTTTGCTGGTTCGTAGCATTAGTTCATTGTGTGTAAGACAATTCCTTGTCAGTCTACTCATCATATTAGTAGTGCTAGATTTTACTCTCCTAGTCAGTCTAGCTTTGCATTTAGTTCTCTTGAAGTTTATTAGGGTTTCTTTGCTTTTGTTATTTTGCTCTAGTCTAGTTCCTGTCATTATGTTTGCTCTAGTTTTCTCAAGCTTCTAGTTTGGTTTCTTTCTTTCTTTTGATTTTGTCTTTGCCCAGTTTTTATTCTAGTTATTGATTCCTAGAATTTGCCTTTTGGTTCTTTTGTTTTATTTGCTCTCTGCAGTTTGTATTTGTTTCTCTTTGGCTTTTTCATTGTAGTCATAGTGTGTAGTCAGTGTGTTATGTTGCTGTTGCTTGTTCTCTCTTGTGGTCTTGTCTTGGGTGTCGTGTTATGTCTTGTGTTTGTTCCTGTTCTGTGTCCTGAATCCCTCCTGGCTGCTGTTCTCAAGACCTAGCTATCTGACTGGACTGGTATCACTACAGCTCCACGTATCAAGCCCTGGTTTCTCAAGCTGCTGCCTGATATCCAGTGTTCTCATTGACTGGGGCTGCTCTATCTCCTTTGTCTCCAGCAAGACTTTGTTCAGGTCTGACCAAGGACCAGCAGACTGCCCTTTCCGTCTGTTTGGACTCTCACATCATCCCATTGTTCCTTGTCTTGTCAATAAACCTCACTCCCTTGATCATTCTGCATCTGGGTCTCTCCCTAGTAAACTGCTGTGACAAAACCGTGACATTATCGAGTCATCGACCTTGCAAAAACCAAACAAAAACACGTATTGAGAGTCCAAAAGCATTCACTGCGCGATGAAGCCTATTAGAATACAGGTAAAATAACCTTATATTTCAAGCAATTAAAGAAAAAATACCAAGTATGAGTTTTTATGTTTTTATATTCATTGCACAAGCAATGTACTTTTCTGAATATCAGTAGACCTACATGCACGAGCACAAATGTGCTATTAGTTTTATACAACAGTGCATAGTAACACAGTGCTTCGTTCCTTGAATGAATCAGTTTATGAACGAATCAAGTGAGCCAGTGATTCAACGGCCCATTCAGATGGACACTTTCCCTGCGTCCCAATGTGCATACTATCCAGCCCGTCTGCCCTAAATAGTATTGAAAATTACTAATATCACATAGAATTTAGGATGGATATTATGCACATTGGGACGCAGGCGTTTCAAATTGAATCAGCCGTTTTGAATGAGCCGTTTGATTTGAAAGATTCAATAAATCATTTATCAAAACAAGGGCTTGCTGCCACCTACTGGTGGTTTGATTGTCATCATTATTTATCCATGACAGGCCTAAACGAGCCAAGGTTTCAGCACAAAAGCACATTTAGCAAAATATTGTTTAATTATCAATATTAACCAAAATCCCTCCATTTCAGGCCCAAGAAGGTAAAAAAAAGCTTATAAATAATAGTTCATTTAATAAGGCTAATTTTTCATTAAATAAAAACCTTTTTAAAAATAAGACAAATTTTGTAATCATTATGTAAAATTAGCTACAGGACCCACATTCCAAAAAAAAAAGAAAATAAATTGACCATACCATCCCCCCTGAAGTTTTTTTTACAATTCGACCACTGGATGTACAGCAGACAAATCTGCAGCAAATGTGTGATGCTGTTGATATGGACTTAGGAATTTTTGAGGAATGTTTCCAGCACTAATAAAATGGCTGTAGAGTGTATACACCACTTCAAACATGATTTTAACCTTGTATATGGATGTTCATTTAGGAATTGATAAATGCAAACCACACGAAGTTCTGTGATTTGGAATAATGAAAGACTATTCACCTATCTCAAGATGTTGAATTTCAGAGGAACTCTGAAATTCTGCCAACTGCTTACAGCAAACACTGAACCAAGCTATTTAAATGCTGAGCCAGCAGCTCATTGGCTGCAATTCAACAGAGACCAGTCAGCATGTGCCATGTATTTAACAATGTGATAGCTAGCATATTGCATTAAGGACCTTTTAGCCTGCACCATCTAGAGTTTCTGTTCTATAAAGATTTTCTGCAAATACCTTTTCCGAGACATTTGATTCAGAATCTTCAGTCATTTGCTCAGGGATGTTGTTTCCCATTTCACCCTTCTCTGTGTCTACAGGTGAACCTGAAAAAGAGAAAATAGCATTAGTCTTTCACTGTAAAATGTGAACATAGAAGATTATTAAATTGTTTTGGGGTTGATTCAAAAAAATGTCTGTCATTACAAACCCTTGTTTAAAACCAAACCGTTCTTTCTTCCATGGAACAGAAAGGGAGACTTTAGGAAGAATATCAGGGACTGACAGGCTCAGTCACCATTCACATAGAAAAAAGATGACGGTCCCACTTTATATTAAGTGTCCCTAATACCTGTGTACTTACATAGTAACTAGATGTGTATGTAGTATGTAACCACAGTGTAAGTACACATTGGTACATAGTATCTACAGCTCTAATGTTTGTGTAACTACACATATGTAACAACCCACTTAATGGTATGTGTAAGTACAAACGTGTAACAGGACATTGGTAACAACACTTTTTGGTAATGAAAGTACAAATGTGTAACAGGACTAAGAGCACTTTTTGGTAAAGAAAGTGTTACACTTTATATTAGATTTATCATGTAATTACTCTGATGTTACACAGCAGCGGCAAGTAAGTTAGGCTTTACATATAAATTGTGGTTGGTGTCCAGAATGTTACACTTTATATGAAGTGGACAGTTCCTGAGGAGTTACCATGTAAGTACACTGCTATTACAGTGGTGCACCAACTCCAACTCGAGATCCAACTCCTCCCACTTTACATATCCCTAAACCTACCCATCTCCACCCCCTGGATACCATTTCCACCCCTAAACCTACCCTTCCAATTACTCTTATACATGTTTTTACAAAATGTAGTTATATAATTCCTGTTTAGTACGTAGTGAAGTGAAAAAAAGTGTTGTTACCAATGTCCTGTTACACATTTGTACTTACACGAACCATCCTGAGGGTTGTTACGTGTGTGTAGTTACAGAAATATTACAGCTGTAGATACTATGTACCAATGTGTACTTACACTGTGGTTACATACTATGTACACATCTAGTTACTATGTAAGTACACAGGTATTAGGGACACTAAATATAAAGTGGGACCTACAAGGTTAACACAAGACCCTGCATTGGAGAGAACTAAGGGCTGAAATATTAGATTAAGAGATGATTAACTGAACTAAGAATGGGATTAGTACTAATTAGAAACCATGGAAACTAAGTAGCACAGTGAACTCAGCAAGGCAAAACAGGTAAGAGAATGAAAACGAAACCAAAACATGATGAGATCGTAACAGGCTGACAGTCTCTGATATTCTTTCTTACATCTCCTTCTCCTCCTTTTTCCAAATCAATCTTACTCTATCCAGATTATTATTATGTGTAGTCTCAACAAGTAGTTTCAATGGAAGAGACGGAAGTACACTTATAAATGGGTAATAAATATCAGTTTATGACACTGTGTCACAGGGCTTGTGGAAAGAAGGTGCAACGAGGACGAAGGTAATCCAATAGAACATTTAAAGTGCCCCTATTATGCCATTTCCAATATTGCCTTTCATGCAGTGTGTAATGTAGCTGTATGTGAATGTAAACGATCAGCAAAGTTGTAAAGCCGAAAGTGCATGTTAAATAAAGTTATTGTCTCCCAAAATAAAGAATCGACTCTCTACACCCTAAACGAGTTGTTAGTAATTCGAATCCCACTTCCGTGACGGCTACATGTCACGGGGTAACACATTTGCATAATTCCCGCCTATGTTCTACATTGGCCGGCAGCAAACAACTTGACCCCACCCACAAACACGTAATTTTACTGATGACTGCTTCTCTAATCTCAGGGTGTTAAAAAAAAAATCTTGGGGAGTTGAACGCGGGATTCACTAAAAGCTTGCTCTTGAAAGATGGCTCAGTCCCCTGTTTATTTGGACCAGCTGGCTCCACTGAATCACAAGTATGATAAATAATAGATGTTTATATTTTCTATCGAGCGTTCAAAATACGGAACTATGGCAATGGGCATATCGTTTCCGACGCGCTGTACGTGGTAGACCAATCACAACAGACTAGGCCATCTGACCAATCAGAGCAGAGCAGGCTCATGGTAAGGAGTGTTTTAGAGAGACTGAATCTTAGAACTGCTTTGAACGAATCGTTTGAGAATCGCTGGAAAATGAGGTGATATGAAATGCATATTTTGAGAAAATTAAAGCATTTTTTGACCTTGCATGCATGTAATCCTATTGTAGGAGACTCCTAAAACAATATTAGGAACCTTAAAAATGGCATAATAGGGGCACTTTAATAATAATTAAATCCAAGCACTTTAATAATAATTAAATCCAAGATGATGAAGATCCATTCAAAACACAGGGAAGCACAAGCATCAAACATCACAACATTAATAACCGGCCAGAACTGAACAGAAACGAGGAGTACTTATACCAAAGCAAGAGAGGGACTAATGACTAAATTAACAGGACACAGGTGAACTGAATGAACTAATCAAAGAAACAGACAGAAACTAGGGCCATTACTCAATATGCTTTCTTGTCTGTACTTGTGTTCTTGTGGACTTGTGAAACGTCATCAGTCGTTGCCCAAATACTGTTCCAATTCAAAGTTCACATCTAGTCAAGTACAGTTCAAATCCCCGGATGTGTTCTTGCTCCGCCCCTTTTATCGAGGATGCATCAAGAGGTGACTTATGCGAACCTGAGGCAGCAGGTATCCCACAATGCATTTCGCACCAACCAGCGAGCGTTAATGGCAGAGAAAACCTGCATAATTTTCTATGTTGTGTCAAGAAATATACTTGAAGAGTTTTCAAGCGAGAATGTAGTTGTTTAAAACTCAAATCTGCGGTTTATTTATGAAGATAGTGCCTATTTGAAAATTTGGTTCGCCGATTGCGGAGATGTGAGCTCCAGGCGCTCAGTGCTCATGTATCCCGCATAGAGCAGCCTTACCTCGGCTAGTAATTCTGACATTTGCCACTAGCTCGGATGTCTCTGTAGCGGTTAAACATGAGATTTAATTAGTTTTGGGTATATATAACAGGCAATCTTTGGTCTCATAAATCTATTATTCGTTTCTGGTCATATCGTTTTGGCTGAGCACAAAGTTTAGTTTCATAACTTTATATATTTATCTTTACCATCGTACAGCGCTGATGTGGCATACGTTTGACTAAATTGTTTGCTTTTGTCTTTATTTCCTATTATATAATCTTCTTATATTTCATACTTATACATGTTTAATGGCTATTATTGTTCATTAAAACTGACATTTAACAAAGTAGTGTTTTATGTAATACATTTATACATACAGTGAAGATGATCAGAGTATATATATGCACATATTGCCTGAACCACATATTGATATGTTTTATTGTGTGTGTGTTTATATTTTATATGTGGTTGTATTTTATATTTTGTTTTGTTATAAGTATTCATACAGTGAGTTTAAGATAATCAAAGTATGTCCGCGTTGCCTGAACTATATTTTTGTGGCTATTAATATGTTTAAATGAAAACAAAAAGAGGCAGTGGTGTTTGATATCATATTTCGCCTTATTGTAAATAAACAGTGAGGATAACCGGAGTAGCCAAGGCGAGCAGAGTGACGTTATCAAGTACGCTGCTGTTCCATTTGCAGGATTACCGGACTTGCGTTCTCCCGTCCTCAGGAGTTCACACTCCCGAGTCGAACTACCAAGGACGAAATCCGAACATTGCGTACTTGGTATTGAGAAACGGCCTAGGTCAACAAAACTAAACAGGAGAACAGGAAATAAAAGAAACAAAAAAGTCCATAATTGTGACAAACTGATTTACTGCTTGTGATACCTGCAGGGTTCCCACGCTTCTTGAAAGTACTTGAATTTCAGACATATGGATTCAAGGCCTGGAAAGTACTTGAAAACAAACATAGGTCCTTGAAAGTGCTTGAATTAAATTTGAAATACATTTTGTTTATGCAGGGATTAAAGTTTTCCGTCGCTACGACGGATTTCCGTCAATTGGAAAAAAAAAATAATTAGGGGAAAAGAAACATGTAGCGCATTGTTGTTGTTTTTCTGCCGGCACACCAAAAATCATTCCAGGCCACGGCTCCAGCTTCTCAGTGACAACATATGTGACGCCGCTCGCATCATTCACAGTCGGGTTATTAGCAGAGAACACAGAGCAGGACTTGAATTTCGGCACGAGATTGCAGCTATTAATAACAATTCTACTCATTCCTGCAGGTTCCGCGCTTATAACGCGATGAC
>NW_015548275.1:214520-216203 GCF_001515605.1 Sinocyclocheilus anshuiensis
TTCGCCGATTGCGGAGATGTGAGCTCCAGGCGCTCAGTGCTCATGTATCCCGCATAGAGCAGCCTTACCTCGGCTAGTAATTCTGACATTTGCCACTAGCTCGGATGTCTCTGTAGCGGTTAAACATGAGATTTAATTAGTTTTGGGTATATATAACAGGCAATCTTTGGTCTCATAAATCTATTATTCGTTTCTGGTCATATCGTTTTGGCTGAGCACAAAGTTTAGTTTCATAACTTTATATATTTATCTTTACCATCGTACAGCGCTGATGTGGCATACGTTTGACTAAATTGTTTGCTTTTGTCTTTATTTCCTATTATATAATCTTCTTATATTTCATACTTATACATGTTTAATGGCTATTATTGTTCATTAAAACTGACATTTAACAAAGTAGTGTTTTATGTAATACATTTATACATACAGTGAAGATGATCAGAGTATATATATGCACATATTGCCTGAACCACATATTGATATGTTTTATTGTGTGTGTGTTTATATTTTATATGTGGTTGTATTTTATATTTTGTTTTGTTATAAGTATTCATACAGTGAGTTTAAGATAATCAAAGTATGTCCGCGTTGCCTGAACTATATTTTTGTGGCTATTAATATGTTTAAATGAAAACAAAAAGAGGCAGTGGTGTTTGATATCATATTTCGCCTTATTGTAAATAAACAGTGAGGATAACCGGAGTAGCCAAGGCGAGCAGAGTGACGTTATCAAGTACGCTGCTGTTCCATTTGCAGGATTACCGGACTTGCGTTCTCCCGTCCTCAGGAGTTCACACTCCCGAGTCGAACTACCAAGGACGAAATCCGAACATTGCGTACTTGGTATTGAGAAACGGCCTAGGTCAACAAAACTAAACAGGAGAACAGGAAATAAAAGAAACAAAAAAGTCCATAATTGTGACAAACTGATTTACTGCTTGTGATACCTGCAGGGTTCCCACGCTTCTTGAAAGTACTTGAATTTCAGACATATGGATTCAAGGCCTGGAAAGTACTTGAAAACAAACATAGGTCCTTGAAAGTGCTTGAATTAAATTTGAAATACATTTTGTTTATGCAGGGATTAAAGTTTTCCGTCGCTACGACGGATTTCCGTCAATTGGAAAAAAAAAATAATTAGGGGAAAAGAAACATGTAGCGCATTGTTGTTGTTTTTCTGCCGGCACACCAAAAATCATTCCAGGCCACGGCTCCAGCTTCTCAGTGACAACATATGTGACGCCGCTCGCATCATTCACAGTCGGGTTATTAGCAGAGAACACAGAGCAGGACTTGAATTTCGGCACGAGATTGCAGCTATTAATAACAATTCTACTCATTCCTGCAGGTTCCGCGCTTATAACGCGATGACAGATGACGGAACGTATCATTTGCACGTGCTTTTGAGTCTTGAGAACTCACTCTCGCGCTCTCATCCACAGATCGCGATAAGGAGAGTGACAGATTTTAATAATTATTAAGGGAGTTTGCCAATGTGATATTGATTCAATACAACAGTTCAGTAAACAAGTACTGCCTGATTTTGCTCCATTTCTTTAACGAAAATAGTTCAAAATATAGTAACAGCTCAGCCGCTTCACATCTCTAAAAGCAAACACAGCTGAGTTTCATTCATTCAATGAAAGTGCGTTTTTGAATGAATCTAGTGAGTCAGTGATTCAT
>NW_015548275.1:216730-229142 GCF_001515605.1 Sinocyclocheilus anshuiensis
CGTTGGCTTTAAAGCAGGGCACCCTCATGCATTCTTAACACACTCTGAGGTGTGCACGAGCGCATTAGGAGTGTCTGTAATGAGCTGATTTCGTGTATGAATATAGAAGCCCTATGACTACAACTACCATGATTTGAATTGTCATAAAATTATGAAATTATCATACATTATGGGATTTTTTTCATTATTGATCATACATCATAGAGAGGTCAAAATTATCGTACAAATATGATAATTATCGTACGTCTGGCAACACTGATGCAGAGCACTAATTCCGAGTATGGGTAACCATACTTGCCCACGTCACGTCACTTTCACTTTCACTTTCAAGTTTTTTTTTACATTAGTTATAATTTATTTATATTTTTGTCTGTTTGATTTTTGCTGTCAACCTCGTTTTGTTTTACATGATTATATGATGGGAAAAATAAATGCATTGGATGATGATGATAATAATCCATTTATCTTAAAAACTGAGCACATAACCGAATGTGGGCACAGCACACATGCAATACAATTTCTGTAAAAGTATGTAAAAAATATCCATTCATTTTCCAAACCACTTGTCCTGGGGAAGCTGTAGACCAACGTATTAAAAATTAAAACTAAAAAAATAGCTTATGATTTCGGTTTCATTTTAGTTCGGTTTGAAGCAATGCTTAATAGTTTTTTTTTTTTTTGGTGCTAGTTTTAATTTCATTTTTCTTTTATTATTGGGAATTTCAATTTCAGTTATTAACAACTCAACCCATTACAACACTCGCTGCTCTCCCCTAAATGTAATAAAGTAAATTCTGACAAACCTGAGGTGAATCTGGATTCCAAAAAGCAAATGAAAGTTCTCTGCTGAATATCATGTAAGAGATGTGTCCGATGATGATGATGATGAAGGAGCACTGTGTTCTTTTGCTATGGTACACTATGCAGTGGTCTTAAATACTTGTACTCACATTATGCATCTCTACATTTCAGCCAGTCAGAGGGGAGCTGTAGGCTGCTGTTTTCCAGAAAATCACATGGCACTTAAGAAACTGAGCTGTTGGCTGCTGTTTTCCAGAATATCACATGACACTTAAGAAACTGCAGCATTCTCAATCTGACTCTGCAGGTATTTTCAAATGATGTAAATGCATTTGTTAATTGTAAAGCAGTGCTACTGTTGCGCACAAGATGGGAATATATATATATATATATATATATTAGTATATATATAGTATATATTCAAGGAGAAAATACCAATATATGAAAGTGAAAGTGAAAGTGAAGTGACATGTGCCCAAGTATGGTGACCCATACTCGGAATTAGTGCTCTGCATTTATCTCATCCAAAGTGCACACACACACCGTGAACACACACCCAGAGCAGTGGGCAGCCATTTATGCTGCGGCGCCCGGGGAGCAGTTGGGGGTTCAGTGCCTTGCTCAAGGGCACCTCAGTCGTGGTATTGAAGGTGGGAGAGAGCGCTGTACATTCACTCCCCCCACCTACAATCCCTGCCGGTACGAGACTCAAACCCACAAGCTTTTGGGTTACGAGTCCGACTCTCTGACAATTAGGCCACGACTTCCCCCAATATATATACCGTATATTGCATTTCAGCCAAAAAATAGAGATATGATTTATTTTTTTTGGCCATATCACCCAGCCCTAGTTGCAGGCAGCCTCATGCTATAAATATTGACAAGGACCATAACAATACACAAAGCCAGAGGCAGGTCAGTCAGGAAGAATAAGCCAAGAGCAATTGTCTGGCCACTAGCTGAAAAACCATGCACTTTTTATGGGTTGTCTTGCTGTTGCCTTTGAACTGTAGTGTATATTTTTGTTCTATTTGTAACCATGACTTGGTAATAACGCTTCAGATAAGGTTAAAGCAACACCATGTAACTTTTGCTTACGATTCCCCCATGTGGTTGATAAGCACAATTGTCTGTTACCAGTGTCGCCCATGGGCAACGCTATACACGTGAATTTGTTGACTAAGCTGACGGAGACGGCGAATGCAGAAACCTCGTTTGGAAACCATGTCCACTGACCAGGTAAAGTAGCCCGTGTTACACTATGTTCTACAAATAACATTACATATTTTTATTTAGTGTTACTCCAGAATTAAAAAACTACAATGACAAAAAGAACGGTAGTATGTTTGCCTAGTTTTTTTACTTGCATAGTTCGTATGTAGCATTGTTTGCAAAGGTTGTAATTTGCTCTGCTGTGGTTGATAAGCACAATTGTCTGTTACCAGTGTCGCCCATGGGCAACGCTATACACGTGAATTTGTTGACTAAGCTGACGGAGACGGCGAATGCAGAAACCTCGTTTGGAAACCATGTCCACTGACCAGGTAAAGTAGCCCGTGTTACACTATGTTCTACAATTACATTACATATTTTTAGTTATTGTTACTCCAAAGTTGACAAAAAGAACGGTAGTATGTTTGCCTAGTTTTTTTACTTGCATAGTTCGTATGTAGCATTGTTTGCAAAGGTTGTAATTTGCTCTGCCATGGCGTTGGTTTTAAGACTTGCATATTAGATCGTTTCGTCTTATAGTTAGCTGTTGGCTAACTCCACCCAGGCTATGAGTAAAATATGTGATATATGCCATAAAGCAGTTTGCACTCTTCCACTGGCAGGGGATGGGCGGGGCTGTGTGTAAACCGACCTGAAGACGAAACTTACAGAGTGTGGTTCTAGCGGCTAGGAGGCTGCTCAGATAGCAGCGGCCAAGGGTGTAACTTTGGTTTGAGAAGTGGGGGGGGGGGGGCACAAAATGGGGGAAAATGTTTTCGATTTGAATCCCATTTCCTGCATGTACATACATTTAGGGACTATGGTGATACAAAATCCAGGAAATAATTAAGTTGATTAATATGATAAATGCTGCCAAAAATAATAGTAGGAAAATGCTGACAGAAAATGCGCAGTTTAAAGTGGACTCATTTTCATGGTACACAGAATGTTCTACATCAGTGGTTCCCAAACTTTTCAGAGTGGAGTACCCCCTGAGGCATTTACCATCCTTCTGCGTACCCCCTCTCTTGCACTTAGACTGCACCTTTTCCATTAAAGGACTATATTTGCCCCCTAAATGGACTTTCCAGTACATGTTTTTATCTTTATAAATACAATATTAATATTGTTTTAAATAAAAAAGTGTTAGAGTAATATGCAATAAAATGATGATAAAAAGTGAAAAGTGATTCTTTTAAATACTAAAAGCGCCAGTAGGTGGTGGAAAGTAGCTGTTTTAAAGGTGACCTATTATGCCCCTTTTTACAAGATGTAAAATAAGTATCTGATGTATGTTAAGTTTTAGCTCAAAATACCGAAGGTGACCTATTATGCCCCCTTTTACAAGATGTAAAATAAGTATCTGATGTCGCCAGAGTATGTATGTTAAGTTTTAGCTCAAAATACCGTACAGATCACTTTTTATAGCTTGTTGAAATTACCATTTTTAGGGTATGAGCCAAAACGCGTTGTTTTTTTGTGTTTGTCCTTTTAAATGAAAACGAGCTGGTGCAGTTTGTTACCAGCAATAACAAAACACTCTCTCACGCACTGAAAATGTCAGAAACTGCTAGTAGCGGTGTTCAGCCATATATGTTCGAACCGGTGTCGTGCCGAATTCTGCACCCTGCCAGATTATTTATGAATTACACAGACGGGGAGCACGGCGCTATAAAAATAACAACATAGCTGGTCTCATGGTGCCATCGCGTGCTAACACAAACTTTATAAGTCCCGAATATGATTATGAGCTAGACAAATTCAAGCGGGTGATTTCACATTGCTTTCATATGCAATTTTGAACTACTACATTCCTATTCACGATCATTCTGGTAGCACGTGAAGCTAGCATCAGTGAAAACAGACAGACAATGGTAGCTTTAGCAACATTAGCCTTACAGAGTACCAAGAAGCTCTTTCAGGAAGGCAATTTGGAAAACAAACGCGTGATACTTACTTCTTCTAGATGGCATAACGTTAGCTGGATCACGAACAGTTGGCACTGCTCCATCCTTCAGGAGCAACTTTTGTGCAAAACCTGCTTTATACTGACCCTCATTCACAAAGCAGTCCGGTGTAAAATGATTCGCGCAGACATAAACGAATTTCGGTAGAGTTGAGGGAGAATTTTCTTCAAAAACAAAATGAATCCACATCGTCTTCAGCGGCTCAGATTTCGGGAGTAAGGAGAGAGCTATGTGGATTCATACATCCAGCTACAGAACACCTAAACGCTTGGGAGACATTCTCGTCAGTGCAGCAATGGCAGACTGTGTACAACTCGCTGTGAACTCGCTCAGGGCGGTTCTACGTTAAAACGGCAGTATCTGTCAACATTCGTGGGCGAGGCCTGTGGCTAATGTGACGTCACATTAGCACTAATGCTAAAAATAGGCCATCGGGAGACACTGCTTATTATTTATGGGGATTAAAAAAAAAGGAGTGGGTGGATTTTTATCATTATAGGGTGGTTGTGTACACGCACTGCCAACACACATTTATGTCCAAACACCTTACAAAAGTGAATTTTGCATAATAGGTCCCCTTTAATGCGCAAGTCATCGAGTCATTCGTTCATTCAGTAACGAAACAAGTTGTGTATTTATGAATGAATCATTGAATCAATGACTTTCACGAACGATTCGTTCACGTAACACCGCAAAACTCAGCATTTTGCTCGCGTACCCCCTCTGTCGCCTCACGTACCCCAGTTTGGGAACCACTGTTCTACATTAAATATTTAGCTAACAACAGTCTGTTACCTAGCAACATTACAACTTTATAGTAGTTTAGAAGTGTAGGCTGAACACCAAAATATAAAGTGTATTTTAACGTTAGCTCAGTCAACGTTAGGGTAACATCAACAGGTGTAGGCAAAAAAATATGATTATCCTGACCTGAGCTAATTTACTGAATCAACCAACTCACATCTCCTTTCTTTCTTTTCATCCATGATGACATTAAAGTCATCTGTTGCTGCTTCTGGTGTTTCATCGCTGACTGTGCCGCAATTGCGATACCCGCTTATTAGAACTTTCAGTGAGCTATCTTTAGAGTGTGCACGCGACGTTCCTGGACGAGCGCATCTGTGTCCTGCTCTTCCGTGGCGATGACGGCGTGCGGTTAAAAAATAATAACAAACGAATTTGAAAGTGGGGGGGACACAAATGGAATTTTGAAAAGTGGGAGGGACATGTCCCCCCTGTCCCCAGTGGAAATTACGCCGCTGGCAGCAGCAGTAGACTTCATCCGGTTAAGAGGTGTTCTACCACTGAAATAATTTTAGAGAGATTATTTTAAGGTCGAAAAACTACATAGTGTTGCTTTAAAGACAGATTTTGAGTATAAATAATTTTTAATAATTTTAACAAACTGAGTTTTGAATTGCTCTAATATCTTTGTAGGTGATGAAAAGGAGATCACATTCTGGGTGCCAACCCAAAACTGAATGACTGTGGGGGGTTTGAGTTTTTAAAATTAACTGGGATTACCAGGAGCAAAAAGCTTGCTCTGATGCCTTGCCCAAGCACAGGGTATACAAACAAATCAATTAAGAACCACATCAAGAGTGCCCTCGTCTACATCCTGTCAAAACACAAGAACATTGATTCTTGGTTTTAATTAGTGTACTGATATTTTGTGCACAGGAAACAAACTGTTCTAAAATACTGGTACTATCCTTTGTATTTTTTTTCTGAAGACTAATAATAACTCTAAATTCTCACAGTAGGTGGAACTTGAGTCAGTTCTGCCTGGGCCCAAAGAAAAATTCTTGTCTGTATGAGCCAAGCCTGTGTTTGAGAAATTCTGTTATATTCTTAACTTACTGTAATATCTCTCTATTTTACTATATTTGACACAGTTCAGTGTGATTTCTTTACTTTGAAATGATCTATTTGATATTCATAAGTACTGTGGCAGTGTCACACTACGCTGTCGGAGGGAACGATGGAGACGCTAAGTGGCATTAACAGTCTTTAATCATTGAAACACGGGATAATCCACATCAGGAACTGGTGCAAACACACGTAGACAACAAAGAAGACCCGACGACAGAGACAGAATGCACAGACTAGGACTAAAATACATGACATAACAAGCTAATTAGGAGGAACACAGGTGACCAGAATTACTACTCAGACGAAACGAAAACAGGAATAAAACCAAATACGGGCATGACACACACGAGGGAAAACTAGGTCATGGAGCACGTGGGAAAGAAAACAAACAAAACAGTCCATGGGCGTCACATTATTCCCTGCTCCTGGAAGGCGCGTCCCGCACTGTAACAACAACAGAAGGAGGGACAGGTGGGAACATGGGAGGAGGCTCAGGAGGAGGACGGACACCCGGAGGGGGCCGGCAGACAGAGACCAGGGAGGTGATGAAAGAGGGAGGAGCCAGGGAGGAGACAGGAGGGACTTGGAGCAGGTGGTGCCAGGTGGGACCCAGGCCACAGCCGTAATGACGACACACGGGGGAGCCGACGGAAGGAGGAGCAATGGTGGAGGAAGGGCTGACGACTCCAGGGGCCAACCGACTGCAGCGGAGCAGGTGGCGGAGGAGTCCGAGGCGGAGAGGGAGAGCCGATGAGCCAGGGCGATGGGGAGGATCCGACTGAGGCGACGGATGGTCGACGAAAGACCAAGGCGGAGCTGGAGGGAGCTAGGAGCCATGGTGGAGCTGCTGGGTCGACGGGCCGAGGCGGAGTCTGGGGCTTAGAGGCTGGAGGTGGAGGCGGAGGCTAGGGATTCTGCAGCCACGGTGACGACAATGGAGGATGGCAGACCCATGGAGCTCGCACTGTACAGATGGTGGGCTGAGGGCGAGCAGAGGGGCTGCCAGACGACAGCGGTGGAGGAGGCAGGAGCGGGCTTTCAGGGCTGGTGTGCGCTGCCCACACGCACCAAATTGCAACTCCCAGCATGGGGAGTGCGACTGACAGAGGAGCAGAGTCTCTCTCTGAGCAGGATGTGGAAACAGGAGTGACTGGGGGCTCCGACGAAGGAGAGAGGAGAGGGAGAAGATCGGTAAACAAGTCTATCAGGTCTCCTTCCACTCGTCATTTTCCCAGATCCATCAATAGCTTACCCTCAGTCTTGGTGCAGTGGGTGGAGCTCCTCTCCGCGATCTCACTGGTCACGGCTTTCTCCCTCGTGGCGGGCGTGGTAGCCAGCTCTCGCACTTGGACTGATGTCACTTGAAATTCCGGCTCCGCAGCGATCCGGTGCTCTGTCACTCTGTGCGGCGATGGCTCGTCGGTCGCAGCGGGCTCGGGCTCTCCGTCAATGGTGGGCTCTGGCTCATGCTCCGCACAGCGGGGAGAGGGTGGGCTGGGCTCTGGGTCCAGAGTGGATCTGGCGAGATCATCCTCGGGAGAGACGGTGAGAGGCGATCCGTTTCTCGCCAGAATCCACTCCACAAAGGTGGCGAAATCTGGCATCGTAGAATGCGCAGAGCGCGTCGTCCGGGTAGCAGGTGGTATTAGCAAGGACCAGGAACAGTCTTGTATGGGCTTCAAGCGCTCTTTCCCCCTGCTCCAGCAGGAGGAGGTATTCCGGGCGGGCGAGGGGATCCATGGGGAAACACACAACGGAAACAAAAAACACTGAATAAACACGGAAAACATACGGAGGGGAAAACATGCAGAATTAACTGTTTTAAGTTGGGTCTTCTGTCACTACGCTGTTGGAAGGAACGATGGAGAAGCGAAGTGACATTAACAGTCTTTAATCAATGAAACACAGGGGATAATCCACATCAGGAACTGGAGCAAACACATGTAGACAACAAAGTTGACCCAACAGAGACAGAATGCACAGACCAGGACTAAAATACATGACATAACAAGATAATTAGGAGGAACACAGGTGACCAGAATTACTACTCAGACGAAATGAAAACAGGAATAAAACCAAATATGGGCATGACAAACATGAGGGAAAACTAGGTCATGGAGAAACAAACACAAAACAGTCCATGGGCGTGACAGGCACTAGTTTATCTTGAATATACTATAACAATTTGAGCAATTTTAGTCAGTTAAATGATACACATCTGAATAGAATCAGTTTTCTTACTAAATGTTCTTACTAAATTTTTACATTAGGTAAGAAATTGAATTATTTTCCTTCAAGCCCTGTACATATCATTGATCTACATATGTATCAGTTGTACTGTGTGTTTTATTTTTGGAGTGTTTGGTTCTGAATATTCATTAATATTTGTTTTAAAGGTCTGCAAGTGAGACTAGAGAAAGGTCTACAACTAGCATTTGTCCTTTAGACAGCCAGCCTAGTCCAGTTAAAATATATTGAGGTTTAATAAAAAATAAAATATAAATACAATTTTGGAAATAAATGGATTTTTATATTTTATATTCCCAAAAGTGGTACCACACAGTCTTGAACTTAAATCCCCTACACAGCAGTCAAGCCACTCAATGGTTTTCTTAAAAAAATTAAATAAATGTAAAAAATCTTTTAATAAATAGTCCTTTTGTTTGAGTCCTTGGACGAATAGAGAAGTATAGGTTTTCAGCAGGATCTAGAGTTCCACGAGTCTTTGCTTGCAGACCAAGAAAATAATATTTGTATGTTTCCTCCATAAACAAAACACAGTCTTGGTTCTACACCAAACTTAGGACAAACAAGTCTAGCATTGTTTGTTCAGATCCTTATAGCATCTTAAGAGATTGACTTACTGTCATTACATAATTTATGGTATAGGGACTTAACTGCCTAGTTTTTCATATTGATCAAAGCATGACCGGCAGAAAATATCTTTAGAGAGGAATGACGCAGAAAGGTACGAGCTGTTTTAAACTACATATGTGTTGTGAAATTATTTTGAGAGCTCAAGTGCATGTCAGGTTCTCAAGTGTTAATCAGACAGAGATAAAGTAGTTCATAAGATTACATTTATTTGAATGAATGAATTATAGCATTTATTTAAATTAATTTTCGAGAGAGATTCATACCTGTATCATGTCTGTTTAGCTTCTCTTTCTATTAACAATGACGCCAACAATAACCTGAACATTGTTTTAGCAATGTTTGCAATTAACATCACCATTTCACGATTTGCACTTACATGTAATCAGATTGAATAAGATTATCAGTCCCTCTGGATTTTGTGGGACTTTATTCTGATTTTTGTGGCCTATAATGACTGAATTTGTAGTGACTTTTCTCAAAATTTGTGGCGGTATTTGCAGCATTTCTTGTTGTTTTGCAGTGAAAATATACATTATTATTACTTGTTATTAAAACATTGTTATTACTTTTCTGACCTTGAGAACCATTGCAGGGCTCCAAACTAACATTCAGTGGTGAATAGTACTTGAAATGCACACTTAAAGGGAACCCCGGGTATTAAGACATATATGGCTTAAAATAACATAAATGATGTCTCTTAATTAAATGTGTAGTAGAAAACTACATGAAAGATTTACGTTATTTAAAAAAACACATTGTTTTATACATATTTTGGACTATGGGGGGCGCCATTATTTTGATGATGTCAAATGGTTGCACTCTGTGAGCAACTGCGCTACCTATTGCTATTACCACAACACAACTCGGAATACAAAATAACAGTTACTGATACGATGCCACATTGTGCGGCTCCCTAAAGACCCATGTTTTTGTTCTCGCCACTTTAGTCCTGATACCTTTGAGGCTTTTAGTAGACCACAGCTAATGAAAGAGCTTACAGGTGGTGATGGATATAAGCGTAGGCTTAAACCAAATGCCGTACCATCGATTTTTCCCCATATGTAGTCTAAACGCCCCGTATATCGAGTGAAATCCACTCTGAGAAACGACAGAGACAAGAAATGCTTGATGCTATACTGGTAGGATGTAAACATGACGCCGCAGCCACTGAAGGAGAAAGTTCAAGCTTATTCGCCGAGGAACCGGACGATTCGTCAGTTTCACTACAGTCAGAAAGTGTACAGTGTTCTTCAGTTATGATTGATGCAACAATGCAGACAGATGTTGACAAGTCTGACGCAGCAGTACAGTGGTCAATGGATGTGTGTGACTTGGTAAACACGGACCATATTTATGCTGCAGTGCCTTCTGAAGCAGTTGAGGGAGGTGAACTAGTAAATCAGGATGGTCAGTCCCAGGATCTGTTCCTTTCAGATAATGAATTTAGTGAGGGAAGTGAGCCACAAGATATACAGTCTGATTTGCAATATAATGTAAGTTCATCTGAGCCTTCTCAAAGCACCCGGGAATCTCAAACTTCAAATGACAGCCATAAAGACAGGTTGTTTGTTGTTTTTGAGGAACAGTTAAAAAACATTACTACAGCATTGTATAAAGTGTGGCTCTTTCATTGCCATGGAGTAATTGCCGTATGTTCCCAGTTATTGAGAAGATATGGGCCAAAGAAAATAATGCAGTGTTGAGCAGTATGAAGTCAAGAGAAAAATAAGTTGTCATCTGTGGAAATGGCCGGTGTGACTCTACCGGTCATTGTTCCAAATACTGCATCTATACGTTTATAGATGTGGAGAGTCAAAAAGCTGCAGACTTCAAAGTGATAAGCTGCACCCAAGTTTCAAGCTCTAATGCCATGGAGATCAGAGGTTTTAAGGAAGCTCTTAAATCCGTAGAAGAAAATGGAGTGAAGGTCTCTACCATTTCCACCAACAGGCACCCACAAATTGTCAAATAAATGAGGGTCAGTAACCCAGAAAAACACCATGAATTTGACCCCTGGCATGTGGCAAAAGGAGTGTCAAAAACTGGCCATTGTAGCAAAGAGGAAAGAATGTGGAGACCTGGGAGAGTGGATACCATCCAATGTTAACCATTTATGGTGGAGTGCCCAAACCTGTGAGGGTAATGCTGAGGTGCTGAAGGAGAAGTGGGTGTCAGTAACACACCATGTTACCAACCGGCATGACTGGCCAGGCAACAGGCATTACCATAAATGTGCTCATGAGCCCCTTGATGAACTGAGCGAGAGAACGAAGCTGTGGTTGAGTCCAGGATCAGAAGCCCACAAAGCACTGGTGAGGGCTGTTAAAGAAAGTGAAAGTCGTGACGTGACGTGTGGCCAAGTATGGTGACCCATACTCTGAATTTGTGTTCTGCATTTAACCCATCCAAGTGCACACACACAGTAGTGAACACACACACACACACACACGGAGCAATGGGCAGCCATAT
Organism: Sinocyclocheilus anshuiensis; assembly: GCF_001515605.1. Taxonomy (NCBI): domain Eukaryota; kingdom Metazoa; phylum Chordata; class Actinopteri; order Cypriniformes; family Cyprinidae; genus Sinocyclocheilus; species Sinocyclocheilus anshuiensis. Next base: position 227,929 of record NW_015548275.1, read on the forward strand.
TGCTGCAGTTGGGGGTTTGGTGACTTGCTCAAGGCTCTCACCTCAGTCGTGGTATTGAGGGTGGAAGAGAGCACTGGTTATTCACTCCCCCCACATACAATTCCTGCCAGACCTGAGACTCGAACCTGCAAACTTCGAGTTACAAGTCAGACTCTCTAACCATTGGGCCACGACTGCCCCCACAAGGTACAGATACATATCCACATTTTGGATATGATGTGATGATCCATGCCTCCATGCTTGCTGCTCTGGATCATAACAACAACGTAAACAGGGAACAGGTGAGTGTACTATTGAAACAGCTCTCCTGCAGCCATGATTTGCGTCCCTCTTTGTTTAGAATAACAATCTGACTTCTGACACTTTCATTTAGTTCTGATGCCATATTTCCCATTATCACAATGATGCTTAGTCAGCAATGTTCTGCTGGAAACTTGAGGCACAGCCATATTTATAACAGGTGAATAATGGCTGCAGCTTGATTTACTGAAACAAGCCTCTCATCAGTCAGTCAAATCCATCTGATTATCATCTGAATGTGAGATTTTATCTGTCCAAGATACTAGAAAAGGTAGTATCCTCACAATTATATTCCTTCTTAGAGAAAAATGGTATCTGTGAGGATTTCCAGTCAGGATTTAGACCATATCATAGTACTGAGACTGCTTTCATTAGAGTTACAAATGACCTGCTCGTATCATCTGATCGTGGTTGTATCTCTCTATTAGTGCTATTGGATGTTAGCGCTGCGTTCGACACTATTGACCACAACATTCTACTAGGGCCGTTACTCTTCACACTTTACATGTTACCCTTGGGAACTAGGGCCGCTACTCTTCACACTTTACATGTTACCCTTGGGAGGTATCATCAGGAAACACGGTGTTAGCTTTCACTGTTATGCTGATGATACTCAGCTCTATATTTCTTCGCGGCCCGGCGAAACACCAATTTGAAAAACTAGAGGAATGCATAGTCGATATAAAAAACTGGATGATGAGTAATTTCTTACTGCTATATTCTGAAAAAAAATATATATCTAAATTACGACCTATTCTCTCAATGTCAAATGCAGAAATGTTAATCCATGCGTTTATGACCTCAAGGTTAGATTATTGTAATGCTTTATTGGGTGGTTGTTCTGCACGCTTAATAAACAAACTCCAGCTGGTCCAAAATGCAGCAGCTAGAGTTCTTACTAGAACCAGGAAGTA